>NC_056741.1:1247195369-1247392869 GCF_019279795.1 Protopterus annectens | reverse complement strand
TGCGACACTTCATAAATCCCTTGCTCTATCTCCCTAGTTTTATACCCCCTAGATTTGAGTCTAGAGGAAAAACTTGCCATCTCATTCTGAAATTCAAATTAATTTGTGTGTAATCTGGACAGTCTAAGTGCCTGTCTTTAATAATGTTGTTTGCAACATATCCTGAATGCATGCTATCCTTAGTAAGCATGACATTCCTCCAGCAGTCTTTCCTAAAGACCTTGGTTTTAAAATCAGATGAAGCATGCTCCAACCCCACATCTAGGAAATCTATATGTGTGGCTGAATGATTTATGGTAAACCTCAGAAAGTCCGTAGATGATTCTAAGTACTGGACAGATTCATGTAAAGACTCCTCCGTACTGCCCCATAAGAGAAAAATGTCGTCAACAAAACGACCATAGAAAGCAATAGACTATTTCCACACATGCTCCCTATTAATTAAAACCTCATCCTCCCATTGGGCTAGGACCAAACTGGCATAAGAGTTTGCACTACTTGTTCTCTAAAGTGTTCAACTGCATCCCTTCTTTTGCATTTATTCCTGCTTGTTTATAGCCTGTCTAAATTAAGTGTTATTCTAAGCTCTTAGTTTTGGTTTAAAGGGGCGTTATCTTGTTTCTACAATCAGTTTTTTGTTACAAGACTTTGTTTACATTTTAGTGTACTGTAAGTCACATGCTCAGAAAAAGGCAGGCTTTTCAGACAAGCTTCTTAGCATACTTCAGGTCAGATTTCACAAACTTCAAGTGGGGGATAGTTATTCCTGGAAATGCTATGAGTTTACATGATTGTTCTGTTGTATTTTCCTTAACCCACCCATAGGCTAATATATTAGTTAAGTGACTGGTTTTAGCCTCAGCTATAGATGCAGTCTAGTCACACTCACATTTGCAGCTTTTGAGCAGTGAAGTTACATTTTGTTTGGTATCTGATTTTTTTTTTGTAAAACTTTGTGAAATGCTTAGCCTACCCCATGCAATTCTATTTTTCCTTATTTGTTTTTGTTTCTTGCTTGCTGCCATGTGTTTCCCCTTCACTGGTCTTTACTATTGATATGGTCTCCACTAGTGTTGCTTAGTAATACTTTGCTCATGCAGACATATCTTTACAATCACACAGTTTCCCCTCATTTCACAGGACAGCATGGCTTTGGACAATTGCATCTTGCACAGAGACACACTGAGTTGCAAATGTCCTAATATTCCACATGGATAAATTCTCATAAAATTTCAATGAAATGTCAGACAAGTTTAATGCTGAATCTTGTCACTGTACTAAAAGTATTTTCCCATTATTTGATGCCCTCTTGGAATCACACAGTAACTGATTGTATAATACTGATTCCACTCTAGTGAATCAATAATTTATTCTTCCCTGTATTGAGGTGAAAAGTTTAACTCTCACTTCTTTTCTGAATATTTGACTGCAGTCGAGTTAACACTTATTAACATTTGAAAGTAGAGCTAAATGTATGCTCTATATTTTCCCATAATTCCCCATGCACGGTCATAACTATGGAAGCAATAAATAATCTCACATTCTGTTCATGTGGATGTTCATCGTGCATACAGCTGCAGTCATAACAGATGGGTTCTCCTGCCGTCAGGCGGGTCCTTGGTCGGCCGAATTCCAAAGTCTAGGTCCGGCGTCGGTTGTCGTCGCTTCTTCCCTGACGTCAGTGCGCCAGGGGTATAAAAGAACCAGCTGACGCCATTTTCTTCAGTCTTTCTTGCCGCGCGGTGCCCGAAGCAGAAGCAGTTCGCAAGTGCCGGTCGGCCAGCTCCTGAAATTATGAACATTTTGCAACCGAAGTCTTCTTGAAAGCTAAGTACCCGCTAGAAACTTTTCTTGCCTCAGACAGATGTCAGACAAAGTTAATAATTGTATTTCTTGTGGGAAGCAAATACCGCATAAGGATTTTCATTCCCTCTGCATTCCTTACTTAGGCCCAGACCACGACATCTCGGTCTGTCGTTTTTGTGCTACATTCAACAAACGCACCATTAAGCGTCGGGCGGAGTTCGCCCAGCATTATTTTGGCAAAAAATTTAATTATATTATGTCGTCGGATACTCCGACTCCAGTTTTGTCTAAAAAATGCAAAGATAAGGACCGACACACGAGGTCCACAGCCTCTACCGACACCACACCAAAGCCAACTACAGGTGGTCCAGTTCTCAGCGAGGTGCCTATGCAGCCCCTGCCTACCGACGACACTTCTTTGGCGGTGTCTTCTGTGCCCGAGGTCGCAGGTTCCTCGGCCCACACCCCAACTACAGATACCGAAGCCACTCTTGGTGGTGAATCTCAAAATGCAGACAGGTCTGCCTCCTCTCAAGGTGTCTTCAGACCTTCCTCTTCTTTTTCTATCAAGGCTTTCTCTAAGTCTAAAGCAGCCATGCATCCTAAGAGACAAGCTCCATAGGGCCCTTCTCCAGGCCCCATGCCTAAAAAACAGATGCTTAAAATGGCTGAGGATTTGATTACTCTTATCAGGGGTTCTCAACCCCCCCCCGGACAAAAGGCCCAGAGTGGAGGAAGAATCCCCCTCCTCTGACCAGGCCTCCATTATTTCAGAGCACTCTGATGAACAGGAACATTCCTACTCCCCTTTTGAAGATTCTGATGCTGAGGAGTCCATTCCCTCTGTCTCCCCCCCCCAGAGGATTTCTCATTTGGGGAAACCTTGCATACCTTAAGGGAACACTTCCACTGGGAAGGCCAAGAGTACTCAGATTCCAAGAAAAGGCTTAGGGAATTTCTCTTGCTACCTCAGCACAGGCCTCTGGCTATACCTCCTGTCTTGGACATACTAGATGGTGTGTACTCGGAGGCCTGCCTTAACCTGGATTCTTTACCTCCAGCCCCAGTCAAGCCTGACAGGTACTACCGGGTTCCTGACTCACACCAATTTTTATACAAAAGCCATGCGGCTGACCCAGAAACTATCTCACAGGGCCCAAGGGGATTAAGGCCTCCACTGCTAAAAACCCATTACCTTCCGAGAGAGATTCCAGATCCTTACGAAGGTGGGGAAAAAAGGTATACACCTCGGCCACCTTAACCATGAGGGCATTAAACTGCCAGTTCCATATGCTAAAGTACCAACAGTTTCTGTTATCACAGTTGAGAAGTAAAATGTCACAACCTGAACAACCAGACTTGAAGGAGTTGCAGGATTTGATGCATAGTGCAGAACAAGTGGGTAAACATACCTTGCAATGTGGTTTTGATGCTCTAGAGGCCTCATGTAGAGCTGCTGTTACAGGATCAGTCATACGTAGACATGCCTGGCTCAAGGAGCAAACCTTACCAGATCATGTCAAAGCTAAATTACTAGATGCCCCTCTACAAAAGGATGTATTATTTGGTGTTAAATCTGAGGAGGTATTAAAGAAAATGGAGGAAAAGGCTAAATCAATGCAAACAGTGAAAGATTTTCTACAGGTACAACCTCCACGTTTCAGTAGAAATTGGCCTTCCAAAAATTGGTCCTTTCCAGCCACGGACAGACCCCAAAGAGGTAGATACAGGCGCCCGAGGGGCAGAGGGCAATCTCAAGGATCGTTTAGAGGCAGACAATGGCAAGCTCCTACACAAAGAGGTGGTGAGGATAGTTTGCAGCCATTCAGAAAGCAAGCCCAATGACTTTCCCCTTTGCATGCCAAGCAAGGCTCAAATGGCAGCACCCTTAGGCGGAAAACTGGCATTATTTTCAAGAAATTGGCATATTGTCACAAAAGACAAATGGATCCTGGACATTACAAACAGAGGATACAGATTCCATTTTCACACCCTTCCAAAAATGAGAGGCATGCCAAACCTGCCACACAATCAAAGGGCAGAGGCACAAAGACAAATTTCAGATCTCATGGACATGAAAGCTATTCAAGAGGTACCTACTCACGAACAAGGTCAAGGTTTTTATTTCAGACTATTCCTGGTACCAAGGAAGGGAAAAGATCAGAGACTTATTTTGGACCTATCCATCCTAAACACATTTTTACTCGTACCAAAATTCAAGATGCTCACATTACAGCAGCTTCTTCCCATGCTGGGCAAGGAGTCTTGGCTGGTAACATTGGACCTCAAGGAGGCATACCTGCATGTCCCAATCAGACAAAATTGCAGAAGATACCTCAGATTTCTTGCAGGTTCAACCCATTATCAATTCTCTGCATTGCCCTTTGGCTTATCTACTGCGCCCAGAGTATTCACGAAATGCCTGGCATCAGTAATTGCCTACTGCAGACTTCAAGGGATACAAATATACCCATATTTGGACGACTGCCTGATCCAAGCGGACAGCAAGCGCATACTTCTGAAACATCTGGCTTTTGTAAAAATGTTGAATTCTCTGGGATACACAGTCAACAAAAAGAAATCAAGGCTAATACCCTCTCAGAAAATAATTTTCCTGAGTGCCAACTTGGACACAAACACCCAGATGGCCTACCTCACGCCAGAGAAGCAGGGGCAACTTACTCAATACTTCAGAACACTAGCAAATTTCACCAGGCTGACTGCAAGGAAAATCCTGCAGGCTCTGGGATTCATGGCATCTTGCATTCTACTAATCACATGTGCAAAGCTGCATATGAGGAAACTTCAATGGTACCTGAAAACCTATGGTCTCAACACAGCCACAGTTTGGAAACAATAATACCACTAATTCCATGTCTTCAAAAGGAATTTCTGTGGTGGGCTCAAGCATGCCAAACAAACACAGGTCTCCCATTCTGCAAGCCTCAAGCAAATCAAGTCATCACAACAGACGCCTCAGACTACGCCTGGGGGGCGCACATGACAGATCGGTGCATTCAGGGCAAATGGTCCCAAAAAGAAAAACACCTTCATATCAATCAAAAGGAAATGCTAGCAGTAATAAATGCTATTATAGCTTTCAAAGACCTTCTGCATCCAGGTCAACTATTGATAAGGACAGACAACACCACAGTAATGTGGTACATAAACAAACAGGGAGGAACCCATTCATACCCCCTATGCAGGCTGGCCATGTCACTTTGGAACATGGCTCTGGAATTACAAATCAAACTTTAAGCACAGTACTTGACAGGCAAGGAAAACATGCTGGCAGACAACCTAAGCAGAAATATGACAGATCCACACGAATGGAAGTTGCATCCTCAAGTTTTTACAGAGATAATTCAAGCATGGGGAAGGCCAGACATAGATCTCTTTGCCTCCCACAAAAATCACCAATTGACAAAATTCTGCTCAAGGACTTTCCATCCACAAGCATGGAGAGTGGACGCTCTCTCTTTCAGTTGGACAATGACTGTTTATGCCTTTCCACCTCTACCTCTGCTGCCCAAAGTTCTATTAAAAACCAGAGCAGACAGACCAAAGATGATTCTCATTGCTCCAGACTGGCCAAAACAGCACTGGTACCCACTCCTGAGGAGCCTCACGCATTCCCCTCCATGGACCCTACCTCTAATGCCTCTTCTTCTGACTCAGCACAGCTTCAAAACTCTTTACAGTCAGCTGAAAACACTCAATCTGGCCGCATGGAAGATTCCTTAACATCACAACAGACCCTATTCTCCAAGGAGGTGCAGGATGTCATTTTGGAAGCCAGAAGGCCGTCTACTAGAAAAGCTTACGCCGCAAAATGGAAACGCTTTTGTTCCTGGAATGAGAAAAAGGGCCAGAATCCTGGAAAACTGAATTTACCTCAAATATTACAGTTTCTAGCTGAGCTGCTAAGCAGTGGACTTTCTTTCTCCTCCATCAAGATCCATGCCTCAGCCATTTCTGCAGAATACAACACTGATCCACCTTTATTCTCTCACCCCCTCTTAAGACAGTTCCTCAGAGGGGCTAAGAATTTAAAACCCCCAAGGAAACAGCCAATACCTGCTTGGGATCTCAATTTCATTGTAGAAAAGCTGACCTTGCCTCCTTTTGAGCCAGCTGCCTCAACAGATTTGCAATAATTGTCCTGGAAAACAGCTTTCCTTCTGGCTATCACCTCAGCTCGTAGGGTATCGGAACTACAAGCCCTCATGGCTGTGCAGCCTTTTATCATCCTCCATCAGGACAGAGTTTCCTTACGAACCAACCCGTTCTTTATGCCAAAGGTGGTATCCAGAGTAGCTTTGAATCAGGCTATACACTTACCTACCTTTTACCCTAATCCTCAAAACAAAGGGGAGAGACTACTACATTTCTTGGACATCCACAGACAGCTGCGTTATTATTTGGACAGAACAAAGCCTTTCAGAAAATCAGAACAGCTCTTTGTATCCTATGCTATAGGAGCTCAAGGGAAGCCAATTTCAAAACAGACAATCTCAAAATGGATAGCCCACTGCATACGCTTTTGTTACTCTTTTCATGGTAAACCTGTACCTGCAGGCATCAGATCTCACTCCACAAGGGCCACAGCTACATCTGCAGCTTTCCTCAGAGGAGTTCCTACCAAAGATATTTTGGAAGCAGCGACTTGGAGTTCAGTGCATACCTTCTCCAAGCACTACCACCTACCATTATACTCTAAAACTAGAGCAGGCTTTGCCACTGCAGTCTTGCAGGGCATTCTGGCTCCTCCTAGTTCCACCTAGTGCCTACCACCCTTTTCTTAGCTTTGGGATTCCACCCATCTGTTAAGACTGCAGCGGATTCCACCCATCTGTTATGACTGCAGCTGTATGCACGATGAACATAGTACAGTTTTGTACCTACCATAAATGTAGATGTTCGAGTGCTAATAAAGCTGCAGTCCAGGTTTCCCTCCCTCCTTCCCATCTTGGGACAGGCCTATTGGCTAACACCTCCTCATACATCCTGGTTGGGGTATTCTTTTATGGTGTATTTGCTTGCAACTACTGTATTTTTGTTACTCTTTTCATGGTAAACCTGTACCTGCAGGCATCAGATCTCACTCCACAAGGGCCACAGCTACATCTGCAGCTTTCCTCAGAGGAGTTCCTACCAAAGATATTTTGGAAGCAGCGACTTGGAGTTCAGTGCATACCTTCTCCAAGCACTACCACCTACCATTATACTCTAAAACTAGAGCAGGCTTTGCCACTGCAGTCTTGCAGGGCATTCTGGCTCCTCCTAGTTCCACCTAGTGCCTACCACCCTTTTCGTAGCTTTGGGATTCCACCCATCTGTTAAGACTGCAGCGGATTCCACCCATCTGTTATGACTGCAGCTGTATGCACGATGAACATAGTACAGTTTTGTACCTACCATAAATGTAGATGTTCGAGTGCTAATAAAGCTGCAGTCCAGGTTTCCCTCCCTCCTTCCCATCTTGGGACAGGCCTATTGGCTAACACCTCCTCATACATCCTGGTTGGGGTATTCTTTTATGGTGTATTTGCTTGCAACTACTGTATTTTGATTATATTGCAATGCTTTATTACACAAATTTATGTATTGCCTTCCTTCTGGGGGCACCTGACATCTGGGGCAAGAAAAACTGAAGAAAATGGTGTTGGCTGGTTCTTTTATACCCTTGGCGCACTGACATCAGGGAAGAAGCGACGACAACAGACGTCAGACCTAGACTTTGGAATTCGGCCGACCGAGGACCCGCCTGACGGCAGGAAAACCCATCTGTTATGACTGCAGCTGTATTAGCACTCGAACATCTACATTTATGGTAGGTACAAAACTGTACTTTGTGAAAACACATTCTTGCTCACATCAAAATTGTATATGCTGTGTATGTGACAATGTGTGTATTCTGTAATGAAGATCCTCAAACTCCTTTAATGCGTGTACTTCACTGTTACTCTATGATTACTCATGATTTTTCTGGCAGGCCTTTGGTGTCAATGACACTGCTCTCTTCATTCGACCACTTAACCCCATTTATGTATGTTTTATTTTTTATTTTATATTTATTTACTGGGCTAGTCCAACTGGGCTAGTAGCCCATTTTCAGTCGAGACTCTGGGAGAAAAGCTCCAAAGATAGTTACATACTTAGTACATATGTTATATAAGGTAGATATCAAACATTTTACACTTATATATTTATTTATTTATTTCCAGTTTGATTACCGGGGATGTCCACAGTGGTGTAGCAGTTAGCGTTGCCCCCTTCACAGCAAGAGGTTATCTGGTTCAATCCTCAGCTGGGGTGCCTTCTGTGCGGTGTCTGCATGCCCTCCCTGTGGTCGCGTGGGTTTCCTCCGGGTGCTCCGGTTTCCTCCCACATCCCAAAGACATGCTGTAGGTGGGTTGGATACTCTACATTGGCCCTAGGGGTGAGTGTGTGTGCCTTCCGTGGAAGGTTGGGTGCTGGGCTGGCAACTTGACACCATAAAACTCCACTGACAATCATGAGCGGGCAGGTGATCTGCTGTGGCAACCCCTAACCGGGAAAAGCCAAAAGGAGAAGAAGATTACCGGGGACGTCCACTGGGCCCAGAGAGCCCCTTTTTAGTGGAGGCCTGTGGAGAAAAGCTCCATGAAACAGAATACAGTAAAGACAGTCCAGTAAAAGTACAAGTACAAATACATATTAAATAATACAAAGCATTAGCAATATTGCACATAGTGGAAAAATATTGTGCAGATACATTTTAACAAATGCACACAGTTAAAGTCAAAAGCTGTTTACAATATTTACAGAGTGTGAAAAATAACAAGAGCAGATAGTAGAACATTTCTAGTATAAGTTGGAAATGCATAATAATACATAATGTAAATAAATAGTTACGTGTCATTATGTGTTTATCATACAGATTGGCTTGGTTGTTTACAATATATTAGTTGTATATCTGTAGGTTTGGACTCGTCCACAGACATGTCTGTACACACACACACACACACACACACACACACACACACACACACACACACACTCTCACATACATAGATAAATAAATATATATATATATATATATATATATATATATATATATATATATATATATATATATATATATATATATATATATATATATAGATATATATATATATAGATTTATATAGAGATAGATAGATATAGATATATAGAGATATAGATAGTTAGATATGTGTGTTACTTATTTAATAATTTCATATTATTTGACCGGGGAAATCTCAATATGACAGTGCCTACTCTCTGCTGAGGCCCGTGGAGAAATGCTACAGAAGCAACTCTTTGTAAGTGTGGAAAGAAACCAGACTACCCAGATCTACACCTACAGCAATGCAGGGAGGGCATGCATACTGTGCACAAAAGGCACCACAGCATAGAATCAAACTTCAGAAGGTCTTGTTATGAGGTGACAATGCTAACCGCTGCACCAATGCAGCACTGCACCACCAACATGTGACTATATTCATCTGTCTCTGTACTTGTGTCTGTCTGTGTTTATGTATGCAGATGTACCCAACCCTATATGTGTGTTGGTGGATGTATACTTATGTACATGCATATACTTGTACTATGGCATGCAGGAGCTAGTTTCACTAAGGCGAAAGTAGAGCATGTTCCTAACAGCATTTGTGGAAGTCACCATTTATTGCTAGCTTCACAAGTAATAAAACATTGCATTTGTTATAGGACTGTTTCTATAACAAATTGTGCATTAGGCATTGTGACTCAAATAACAGTATTCTTGCCTTTAGTTGTGTACATTTTTAGAGGTCATTATCTCACTTGTGTCTTGGCATACTCACCCAGTGCATTGAGTTTTTTTTTAAATAACTGGTGCCATATTCCTAATGATTTGGTTAGGGAGGTACTTTGGAGAAAGCTAGCTTAGCAGCAGGTCACCAACATTTACTACTTGTGGACATCATTTTTCTCTTACAGATTTGGAGGTTATCCTGCATTTACAAACATAAGGGAAACAAGGTGTTCCCAACTAGATTGGTCAACAAATCTATAGTTCATGGAGGGAGCAAACAACTGCGAATGTCCAGTCAATAATATTTGGACATATTTCTATGTTGCTTTCTCATTGGCCTCAGTTCAAGTGACTGGCAGTGGAAACAACACCCATTGCCAGTGTTGGTTAAAATACTTTCAGAGTCTCATGGACATAGGAGAATAATAGCTAATAAACACCGTTATTGTGTGTAATATGATGTTTTATAAAAGCTTACTACTGCAGCTTACTGACACTTGTCAGGTGGAAGGTTGTATTGTGGTATGGTTCACACCACTGAAACGGTGGAGGGCACACACCCTGCTACTGTTGCAGTCTGATTATAACAGGTCTAAGGCAGCATTACACCGGGCAAGCTATTAGCTGACTGCACAAAGCCATGGGGCAGCAGTGTGAACCTTATGGGATAAAGTCCATATATTATGTCTTCAGTAATACAAGACATTGTTTTCCATAGCCTGTTGTTTAGTAGCCTGAAGTGCAGCAGTTAGTTGGTCATAATAAGAATATTTGAAAGAAAAATAGGATAACCTATAATTGATCAGGAGATGAAGAACCAATCGTTGTATCCAGCCTCAAGGCCCACACAATGCACTGCAGTGCAGGGCCTACAACATTACCAAACATTGTGCCTCTGACCCCGAAGTCCACTTATAAAGTTTCAACATACACCGGCAGTTAGGAAGCTGCACTTTGCTGCCATGTGAAGGGTACCCTGCTTACCCAGCTTCAAGGTTGAGGGGGTCCTGTTTTGATGAAAGCATTGTGGAGTGATGACGCTTGGACCCAACCAAAAAAAACACATGCTCAGTTAGATTTCACCCTCATATAGCACGTTTGCAACTTATCATCGACAGTGGGCAAGGGCATCCTGCCACAACATCAAGATATTATGAAGATTGAAGTGCAGTGCTTATAAAAAATAGCTGAAAAATAAACTCTTTTAACATGCCTAAGATTATAAATATTTCTTTGCATAACCATTGTGTTACCTGTAAGGCACACATTGCACCTTCAGACAATACCTTTTTGTTCACTGCAGCTTTCTGCATGTTTGAGTGGTGCCTTCATTATGCTTTTCCATGTACATGGAAACTCCTTCCTTACACAGCACATTCTAGAAGATGCTGTCATTATCTGACATGTACTGCAGTACAAAAGCTCTGACGTACTATTTGTATGAAAGCCAAAGTTATGATATGTACACTGAGGCCACAGAGTTGGTGGAGCTATATACCCTACTATAGTCCTTACTGCTCATGCCTGAAATATTTCTGTGTTATATACATATGTAACATGTAAAACTCTACAGAAACTGCTTAACAGAGTGCCTGTGTCAACTATGGAGGCATGTCTCCGTTACTGTTCTAGTTTTTTTGCATTGCTGTGCTGTAAACTATTGGGTCTGCATTACAGACATCTTGCATTGCTGTGACTCATCACCATATTGTCTCCTTACAACATAATTGCACTATTGCTGTTCAATGCAATTAACACTGTTTCCCTATAAAACCCTTACAATCTATAAAACATAGATACTTCTGTGTTGATAGAGCAGTAGATATGAAACAGTCAAATAAATAAAAATATTCGTGGAGGCTCTCAATAAAAATCTGCCCAAGCAACATAGTCCTCCCCAAGCTGAAACACAGACAACCCCCTCAACACTACCCAAATAACTCATAGCCCACAAAATCAGTGTGCCACTCAACCTCAGCCCAAAAGGCAAAACAACGTACCCAACACACTAGTCATAGGTGACTCTATAGTCAGGCACACTGATGTCCCACTCACCAGGGTAAACAAGGAGAAAGTTACTGTCAGTTGCCTGTCATGTGCAAGGTTTGTCACATAATGCACACACTCAGGTCACACCACAACAAGTACAGCTACAACTCTGTCATTGTCCATGTTGGTATGAATGACCTGAGACATACCTTCCTGGACTACATGAAAAGAGACATGGAGGAGCTCTTGGATCTTGTAGTCCAGTCAGGTATTACCCTAGCCCTGAGTAGCATCCTGCCATCACCCAGAATGATACCACAGTACAAGGACAAAATGATTGACTTCAACAATTGGATAAGCTTCTGCTGTCATTCTAAGGGGATCCAGTATCTGTCTGCCTTGGATGACATGGTCTACTGACCACAATGCTTTGCCAGAGATGGCCTGCACCCATTGCCCCTGGGATTCTGGATACTGGCTAAGGCTCTTGCCACCCGTATAGTGCCTTTTTTTAGGCAAGGTTCAAATGCCAAATTCAACACTGTAACAAACAGGTACAAGCAAGCAAACTCTGAGGGTAATGCTACTCAATGCTAGAAGTCTAAACCTCAAAATGCACTCACTCGAGGCACTCCTTAAAATGGAGAACATTAGCATCTATCCAGTGACAGAGACCTGGTTCAAGGCTCCAGAGAGCAGCCCTGCATTACCATGCTATAATTCATACCACACCTTTCGGCCACCTAACCTGGACCGAAACACTAAAGGAGGAGGTGTGTCCATATTCATTAAAGATATCCACACCTCCAGGCTAGTTGCTCAACATAATGCATCTGAAATTATCCAAGTGCAACTAACACTGGGCAAGACTGCAATCCAGGTTGTAGCTTGTTACAGATCCCCCACCATGCCCCAGGATTCCCACACTTCATTTCTTAAGATACTGAAAAATATTAAGGTACAACCTAATACCATAATTATGGCTGATTTCAACTACTCCGCCATCAGCTGGGAAAACTACTCATGTACCAACTCATTTGCTCAGCGTTTTCTGGAATTTATAAATTCCAATGCCATGGATCAGCTCATCCAGACCCCAACCAGGGACAGCAATATCCTGGAACTGGTCATTACCAATATGGGTAACCGTTGTTCCATGCCAGAGGTCAACTCCTTGCTGGTCTGATCTGACCACAAGCAAATCACCCTAGACATCCATATCCTACCCCCACCCTCCCCATTAAGGAAACCACCATCAAAAACTACTCCAAAGCCAACTTCAATCTTCTTAAGACAGAAGTGGCAAACTTTACGACACCCATGCAGATGTAAAATAGAGGTACAGCTGCTGAATCTTATACAAAAGCACTGTATAAGCACACACATGGGTCCATGGATCATGCCATCCCCAACAGAACCAAGATGATATCCTCCAAAAAAAGGAAGCCAATCTGGTGGTCCCCTGCCATAAATAAACTCTACAACAGAAGGAAGAAGCTGTTGCAAAAAATAATAAAATCTCAGGATTGGAGGAACTCCCTGGTCAGCCTCAGTAAGAAGCTGAGATCCCTCATAAAATCCTCCAAGCCAGTCACGAAAATAAAATCACCACTCATACCAAAGACAACCACAAAGCATTCTACAGCTTTGTCAAGAATCTCAATGACAACACTCAGATCTGCTGTGAGCTACAGCACAATGGCACTAAATATACAGAATCAACCAATATTGCCAAATCCTGGCAGATAGGTTCAGTGCGAGCTTTACCCCCCTCTCACCCTCCAAAGGGCCCATCTTAATACCGGAAGAATGCAAAGCCCCTGTAATCACAGGCAAACAAGTAATGCAAAGCTCTTGTAATAACGGGCGAACAAGTAAAGGCCACACTGTCCAAAGCCAAGAACACAGCATCCATGGGACCAGACAACATCCCAGGGTGAGTACTGCATGAACTACAGAACGAACTGACACCTCACCTAAGTACCATGTTCAATCATAGCCTCACCTCAGGCTATGTGCCTACTGAATGGTGCACAGCGATGGTTATCCCACTCCACATAGGGGGTGCCACCACAGATCCCAGAAACTACTGCCTCATTAGCCTGATGAGACTGGTCTGCAAAGCCATGGAACATATCATCTTGGAGCTTTAAACAAAGACATAGGTAACCTCCAAACCCTGGACCCCACTCAGTTTGGGTTTGTAAAAGGTAGATCATGTCTACTAAACCTGATTGACTTCTTTGAAGCAGTCACCAGAGCCGTAGATGAGGGCAAGGTAGTGCACACTGTCTATCTTGACCTTGCCATGGCTTTCAATACCATCCCCCACTCTGGAATTATAGATAAACTCACTAAACTGGGCATAAGTCCCTATGTCACAAGATGGGTGGCCAAGTAAAAGTAGCCAACTCCAAGTCCGATTTCAGACCAGTGATGAGTAGAGCACCACAGGGTTCGGTCCTGTGTCCTCTCCTGTCCGGCATCTACTTTTCTGAAGTGGTGGCCAACACAGAAGGTCTTTGCTAACAAAGTTCGCAGACAACTGCAAACTGAGAGCCATAACAGAATCACCTAATGATGTAGACATTCTACAAGAGGGCCTCACAGAGACAGATGCTTGGTGTCAAAGTCATGGCCTCAAGCTCAATGCCAAGAAGTGCATTGTCATCCCCTTTGGGAAAAACTTGGTACCAATGAACTACCACATAGGCAGTAGCTCACTAAACACCGAAAGTGTGATACGAGACCTCGGGACACAGGTGGACAATAGTCTTTCCTTTGATAACCACATCACCACAGTAGTCAGGAAATTCTTCTACTTGGCACAACTCATCACAAAAGGATTCTCACTAGACACCTACAACAATTGGAAAAGCCACAGAAATACCTCACTATGAGGATTACTGGCCTCAAACAGATGCCATATGCATACGCAGACCGTCTCAAAAAACTCCAGCTCTACTCCATTGCATATTGTCTACTCAGAGGCAATCTCTGCCTAACATACAAAGCTATGTAAAACCCAGAGCTATTATTTACAACCAAACTGTTACGAATGGATGTCTCCTCACTGCAATCTCCCTAGCTACACATAATCCAACGAGTGGCCCTCTTAACATTCATGAATGCCCTTTAGCTTGGTTCTTCTATAACCTATTCAAATGACATTTTGACAAATGGAAGTGAAATAATGAAATCACCCCTACCTGTCACCAGTGTTCTTTATAGACAGAAGCAGATTCTAAATTCTGTAAGCCACAGGCACCTACTGAAGTCATTCTAGTCCCTCTGCATCGATAAGTAAGACAAGTAGTGCATGAATGGCTAGGATTACAAATGCTCCATGGTCATTCGCCTGCTAACCTCCTATGAGAATTGATTCTAAACTGCTGAAAATGCATGAAGTAGATTTGCGCAAAAGATAGAGTGCCCAGTCTTATTAAGCCCAATGTTCACTGGACTCGAGGAAACAGTACTCTAGAATAGTCAAAACACCTGAACATTCCGACAATTGTGTTACACCATGCTCAGGTGGAGGAGACCTCCACCAACGCAGGAAGGCAGTACGAGTCTATTACAGGTGACACAGTGGACTAATGAGAATAAAAAACTAACTATGTATTGCTGCTATTAGGAAAGAAGCCCTACTTTCCTGATCCAATATATTCCAAAAGAGTAAGAGAGAAATAGCAGGGAAGAAAAATGCTTACCCCCAAAAAGCAAAAAAGAAAAGACATTTCAAATCCTTAAGATGACAATCAGTGTTCATTAATGGAAAACCAAGATAAACATTAAATTGACCAACACGCTTTATGGCCATTTGACATAAGAAACAATAAAGACTACAACCACAAGTTTCTTGAAAGGCAAGCAAAACAAACTTGGGCATGGGAAAGAGAGAGAAAGATATCATATCCTGCAATATGTATGCACATTATAAAGCCAACTTAATCATTAAAAAAAAAACACTGGAAAGATATTTCAGCAGAAACACATGCAAAAGTATCTCCAAATTTGAACTTTCCAAGTACAAAAAATACGATCACAAGCGGCGAAATTTAAACATTACATTACTGAATACGCACATAAGGCAGCTGTTTAATCTCAGCCTTACCACAGGATACGTGCCTAAGGAATGGCGTACGGCAACTGTGGTCCCACTCCACAAAGGCGGTGCCTCTATGGACCCTGGTAATTACCGCCCCATAAGCTTAACAAGTCTAGTCTGCAAAGCTATGGAGAGGATCATAATGGAGCTCATAAACAAAGATATAGGGGACTTGCAGACATTGGACCCGACCCAGTTTGGCTTCGTCAAGGGCAGATCATGCCTTTTGAACTTGGTCGACTTCTTCGAAACAGTCACCAAGGCCATTGATGAGGGGAAAGGCAGTCCATACAGCCTACCTTGACCTTGCAAAGGCTTTCGACACAATACCCCACTTGGGTATTGTAGAAAAACTTACCAGCTTAAATGTAAACCCATATGTCACAAGATGGGTTGCAAACTGGCTTAAGGACAGAACCCACAGGGTTAGAGTTGCTGGTGCTATGTCAGACTCCAAGCCGGTCACAAGTGGTGTCCCACAGGGCTCGGTCCTTGGCCCCCTATTGTTCGGCATCTACTTCTCAGAAGTACAGGCCAACATGGGAGGACTTTGGCTGACAAAGTTTGCAGACGACTGCAAACTGGGCACCATAGTGGAAAGTGCATCGGACACGGATATCCTTCAGAAGGGACTCACGGAAACAGATAGCTGGTGCCAGAGCCATGACCTGAAGTTAAACGCCAAAAAATGTAGTGTCATACCCTTCGGGAAAAACAAGGTAACCCCAAGCTACCATATAGGTAGCAATCCACTAAGCACAGAAGGGGTTATCAGTGACCTGGGGACCCAGGTTGACAGTGGCCTTTCTTTTGACACTCACATTGCTAAAGTGGTTAGAAAGACCTTCTACATTGCCCACCTGATCATGAAGGGATTCACATCCAGATCTAGTGAGGTCATTGTTCCCCTGTACTCTTCACTTATCAGACCAATGATCGAGTACAATGCCCCATTTGGGATGTATCTCACCCAACATCTGCAGCAATTGGAGAGACCCCAAAAGTTCCTCACCAAATGGA
Source organism: Protopterus annectens (assembly GCF_019279795.1). Classification (NCBI taxonomy): domain Eukaryota; kingdom Metazoa; phylum Chordata; order Ceratodontiformes; family Protopteridae; genus Protopterus; species Protopterus annectens. Next base: position 1,247,376,148 of record NC_056741.1, on the reverse strand, counting down.
TAAAGGGACTCCAAAATCTGTCATATGCTGCCAGATTGAAGAAACTCCAGCTCTATTCAGTCGCATACCGCCTGCTCAGAGGTGACATGTGCCTGACATACAAGGCCATGTCCAACCCGGAATTAATGGACATGCTCCACCTCAAAAAATCCAAATCCACCAAAACCACTAGAGCAAGCGACTTAAACCTTAGCACGGATATAAATAGGACGTGCTGGAGGGATAGATTTATCACTCAGAGACTCCCTATGCTGTGGAATAAAATCCCGGTCCATGTGAGGCAGAGCACCTCGCTGGCTCTGTTCAAGAGAAATCTTGACCTGTGGATGGGAGATCGTAGGTTTACCCCGGGAATCATCTCTGTGTCACTGCTGGACAGCAGAGGCACAACAAACTAATGGGCACAGTATTTTTTCATATAAGGGGTGGCGTAAGCCACAAAACTTTGGGCTAGGCTTATAAATGCCTTAGGGCAGATAGCCTAGTATAAACCTATGAACCTATGAACCTATGATTATGGACAAGGAGCCAAACCATCACTTTTGATTCCTGACTGCCCCATCGTTGCACTCGGAAGCGAGAGCCCTCTCCAACACCAGCCATGCTGCCGGCAGATGGGAGCTACAACCAGTTATGGCAAGTATTCCCGCCTATGGAGCTTAAATATGCCTCATTTCCCACACTTATTTGTGAAATTTCTCAGCTGAAAGCACACCTGCTTTGCACTCGGTAAACTTTCATTAATATGTATATGTGTGTTGACAGTGCATGAATATCAAAAGCTGTCATGGCTTAGTGGTTCAGTGCTGTGATTATGGTACACAGTATCCTGGGTTCAAAGCCTCTCATTGCTTTTTATTTTACTACTGGCCAGACCGGCTAGCGGGTGTGGCTGTGTTTAGTTGACTTTGCTCAACTTTGCCCAACGTGGCTCTACGTTGCTGGACGTTGCGCTAGTCAGCACGGTGCGCAGCTTCACACAAAACTATTGTGCTAGTTAAAGCAGTGCTAAGCTATGAGCATTTATACTTAAATTTGCTTAATACTGGTAAACTTTGCTTAGCAGTACTTCACATTGCTTAAGATATGTTACTTATGCATTCATCAGTATGCATAACCAATTCACCCTCTTATATATATATAAAATATCGCTCACTACTACATAGGCCATTTCAATGCTTTTTACTAAAATTTAAAAGATAAATGTCAGAAATTATTTTTCTATAACAGTTTCCTAAAAATTTGAAAGGGGAGTGGTGGGACTCAAACGTGGAATGCCTCCTCTTTGGGCAAAGGCTCTACCACTATGTTATTGCTATTTGGCTGAATTTGCATATAAGTTTCTTATTATCCTCTTCGATCTCTAAACTGCTAACTGTAGCTAAGCAATGGCCAAACTTGTGCAAACAGGTGCAAATACGGGCAGCTATATCAGGAATAATAAAAAAAAAATGAAAGTTTTACATTTTATAATTGTACAGGGATTTAGAATGCGGGGGAGTGTGGTGTTGGGTATGTACACATTTGAGCGGACTTGCTCATTTCACTTGACATTTGCAGATTGAGGGACTTGCAGGGGCGTGGATTTTTGGACTGCTCGGCAGTCTGCACGCCCCCTGCACTCGTGCACAGTCCGTGTTAGCCCTAGAGTTGTGTCAGCGTGTCCTCATTAATATGCATGGCATGCTGACGTCATCCTCTTAGGCTGCAGTTTCCGAGTAAGACTTATTTAGGCTTACACAGAGGATTAGAGAATCCCGAGGCTTGTGTAAGATTAGAAATTCATTGTCTATAATAACCTGCTAAGAAAAGCACTGAATTGCTTCAAGGTTCTAGAGTGTGATGCAGACTTAATAGTAGAAACTTTAGAAGAAAGAATGTGATGTGCTTCTGCAGAAATGAGATTCCCTGTGTATTGAACCTATGGCTTTCACAGCTACAATTTCTTTCTGGGTATTTTTTGTAAGTAAAAGCAAACAAACAGCAAAATAAAAACAGACAAAAAAAAAGAAATGTCAGTAACAGAAAAAGTAGAGGGACATGAACTAAGAATTATAGTTGAGTTAAGTAGCAATAGCTATTAAATTTACAGCTCAAAGGTCTTGAACAAACTGATACTTTTTTAGGAAGTATTAGTGCATTACAATGACTTTCAGTTTGCAGTATGACTCCTTGATGAAATGGTGCTGAAATTATTTATTTATTTATTTTACATTTGTTGACCGGGCTAGTCTGGCTGGATGCATGTCCATTTTCAGCAGAGGCCCGAGGAGAAAAGCTCCACTAATAAACTAAGTGACTAACAACTAACAAGTAAATAGTAATACAAAGGCAATTTAAACAAGAAATAAACAGTAGTATGGAAGCATTATAACTTAAATTATTTAGTATAGAAAGACTGCTAAAAAAAGAAGAAGAAGTGAGAAAAAAGGTGCAGGTGGGGAGTTTGTAAAAAATTAGAGGTATTAGCCAGTAAGTAGCAGACATAAAGAGATGAGTACTACTTTTAGGATAGAGATTTGCATGCAGGAAGTCAAGAACTAGGTAAGATACAAGGAGAGAAGACAGGTTACAGAGATAGAGGAGAGTAACATAAAAAGAGGAAGATAGGAGTGATAAACAGGCTGGTGGGTTGCTAGGTCTACTTCTTGGAGGGATAGAAGTAGTTAAATAGGGTAGGTGGAAGAGCAAAGTAGGGTGTGGGAGAGAGTGAATGTTTCTTAAGCTTAGTCAGGATTTGAGCAGGGGCATAGCCAGTGAGATTGCAAATGTTTCCTTATTTGTTTTTTAAAAAGGTGGGATGAGCCTAAAGTGGTTAGTTCATTGGGAAGTTTATTCCAGTGAGATCCAACAGTATTGGCAAATAAGGAGTCACCTGCTTTATTGTAGGATTTGAGTGTAGCTACTAGAAGTTTGGTGGCTGAGCGAAGGGAAGTAAGATTTTTGTATGGGGTGATAAGGTTATTAAGTATGGGTGTATTAGAGGGGTAATGGAGAATTTTATAAGTGATGGCTAATTGCTGTAGGAGAATTTGATTCTGTAGTTCTAGCCAGTTAAGGTTTTTGAGATTATGACAATGGTGAGTTCGATATGGGGAACCGGTGGCAAACCTGGCAATACTATGGTAGGCTGTGGCTAGTTTCTGGTGGTTAGCTTTTGAAATGTTAATAAATGAGGGGGAGGCATATAGTAGTGTAGATAGGAAATGAGTTTGGGCTAGAGACACTCGGGTAGCTGCAGTAAGAAAGGGCTTGAGTCTATAAAGGGTACCTATCTTTTTATTAACAGCCTTGATGGTTAGATCAATGTGACAGTCAAAGCTTAGTTGATTGTCTATAGTAATGCCTAGGAGTTTGGTGGAACAATCAGGATTGATGATAGTGCCATTGCCAGACATAATGGAAAATGAAATTGGGGCAGATTTAAGGGTCGGTGTGAAGAGTAGTAATTTGTTTTTTTTGGGATTAAGGAGGAGACAGATATGTTGGAACCATTTTTCTGCTGCAGTAAAGATTTTCTGGGTGGAAGAGTGGAGTTCTCCAGAAGATGAAGCAGAACAGATGAGAGTTGAATCATCTGCATACTGAATACAAGTGGATGTAGGAAGTGAAGTAGCCAGGTTATTTATAAATGTAGAGAAGAGGAGGGGACCTAAGATGGATCCTTGAGGAACACCAATAGTGACTGGGAGCTGGGAGGATATATGGCTGTCCCAGAGGACAGCTTGTTTTCTATCATTCAAATATGAGTTAAACCATTGTACTGCTGAAGAGTCAAGTGATAGTGATGTCAAAGTATCTAGGAGTAGTTGATGGTTAACCATATCAAAGGCTTTTGAGAGGTCTAGGAATAAGGCAGAGGAGAAAAGGTTGTTATTGCGATTTTTGTTTATTATGTCGGTAAAGGAGAGAAGGGCGGTGGAAGTACTATGGTGCGGTCTAAAACCATGTTGCAAGTCTGCTAGTAGGCTATTTTGTAAGAGATGATTTAGGAGTTGATGGTGAATACAACGTTCCATAATTTTAGAAAGAGGAGATAGTAGGGCTATGGGTCGGTAGTTAGAAAGTTCATTAGAGTTACCTCCTTTATGGAGGGGAATAATATAGGAGACTTTCCAGCAGGATGGGATAGTAGATTCGGTTATTGTTCTGTTGATTAAGATTGAGACTGGGTAAGCTAGTTCTGATGCTGCTAGTTGTAGGTATTCAGCTGGCAGTTTGTCGGCTGAAGGGGTGCAAGGTTTAAGTTTAGAGAGTAACTTACGTATGTGGGATGTGGAGACTGTGCTAAATTTTAGAGTGGGGGTGTTATTTTGAGGAGAGGTGTTTTGAGGGGAAGGGGGGGGAGTCATGGTGTTTGCTAGAGAGGTGACTGTTTCAGAGAAGAAGTTGTTAAAGGTATCGGCTATTATGTCGGGTGGAGTTTGAGCTAAGGTAACAGGTGTGGGTGTTTTGGTATTCCCTGGATGTAGCAGTTTATTGATCCCTGACCAGAATTTTTTGGGGTTGTAATTTTGGTTTTGTTGATATTGAAGGTAATAGTTTTTTTTATCAAGATGGGTGAGTTTTTTTGTAGTATTTCTTAGGTGTTTGAAGTGTAGAAGATCAGTAGGGTTTTTAGTGGTTCTCCATTTATTCCAAATTTTATTTCTATCTAGCATAGTTTGTTTGGTTGTTTTGGAAAGCCAAGGGGCAGCTTTGGAGCTTATTCTAATTAATCGGGCAGGGGCATGCTGCTGTAGAATTTGTAGGAAAGTGTTATTGAAATAGGCAACTGCTTCGTCAAGTGGGAGGTGTTTTAGAGTTGACCAGTTGCATACCTTGAGGTCATTAAGGAAAGAGGACAGGTTAAATTTTTTTTTGTTGCGTACAGTACGGTAAATAGTTTGCTTGAGACTATTATCTTTTTGTTTAGTGATATAGGTAAGGAGATGGTCACTAATATTGTCTGGGAGTATTCCAGTCTTATAAGAATGGGGATTATTGTTAATCAATATCCAGTCCAGGATTGCTTGTTTATTGGTTGTTTTGTCAATTCTAGTTGGGGAGTTAATGGTTTGTTGAAAGTTAAAGAGATTGAGGTGAGTGGTAGGTTTGGGAGAGATGCAGGAGTTCCAATCAATATTAAAGTCACCTAAGATTATAGTTTCTTGAGGGAAGTTGCAGGAGACCCAACTGAGAATATTTTCAAGTGTGTTTAAGTTATTGCCTGGAGGGATGTAGGAACATATTATGTAGATGGCTTTGTTTTTGTTTAGTTGGAGTTTGGTACAGAGTATTTCAGCATTACCTAGGGAGGGAGGTAGGGAGTCCATTAAGGACACCTGTAGTTGGGATTTGTACAGTAAAGCTACTCCTCCTCCCTTTTTGTTAGGACGATCTTGCCTTAAGGCGCTATAGCCAGGTGGAGTGATTTCGTTGTCTTTAGCACCTGGTTTAAGCCAGGTTTCAGAGAGACAGAGGATATCAAAGGCATAGAAGTCAATTATAGCATGGAGTTGTGTGATTTTGTTGTTGATGCTACGAATATTAAGGTGTGCTATAGACAGGGAGTTATTAGAGAAAGGTGAGCTAGGGATGTGTGCAGTATGGTTAGAAAGGTCATGGTTGAGAGGATTATTGGGTCCAGGGTTGGGGTGGATATCTCCATGTAATAGTAAAAGCGTTTGTGGGATTGAAAATGTCTTTGTGGTTTTGGAGGGTACTAGATAGAACCGTTTCGAGGTTGGAGACCTGATGTGGTGTAATTTGTGGAATAGGGGGGGAAGGTAGGGAGAGGATGAGAGGATGTTAGTGTGTGTTTGTTTAGCTAGAGGATGAAAGGAGGTTGTGTGTGTGGCTAAATTAGGAGAACTGCTAAGGGTAAGATGTTCATAGGAAGTTAAATAATAGTGTATTAGAAGGATGTTAAGGAGTAGCAGAAGATAAAGAAGTTTAAGGTTTAAAGCCATGTTTGTAGTGGGGTGAGGTTAAGGAAGGTTGGAACTAGCAGGAATAAGATGTTAAAGAGTGAGTTAGGGTAAAGGGAATATGATGAGTGGGGTGTGGTAGTAGGATAGGAGTATGGAGTTAATGAGTGTAGGTGGGGCAAGTGATGTGATAGGAGCAGAGTGTGTTGGGGGTGTGGTCAAGGAAGTATAAAGGTAGGACCCCTGAGGGTGGGTGGGAATTGGGGGTAGGGAGGGGAGCGGAGTGAGCCCGCAGGGCGAACGGAGCGGGAAGAGCCAGTGAGGGGACCAAAGGCAGTAAAACAATCAGAGAAAAAGAGAGAAGCACTATTTATGGTGAAGGGTAAGAATATAAACTATAGGGTAGAGTGCAGGGAGGAGAGAAGTTGGGTTTGGGAGATAAGACCAAGTATAAGGTAGCTAAGTGAAGTAGCAGAGTAGGGTGCAGTAGATTAGAATAGTATGGGCAGTACTAGGGGATAACAGGAGGCAGAGTTCTACTACGAGGATAAGGGAAAACCTGAGGTATGTAATAGAGAGGGCGCCACCTAGTGGCCAAGTTCAGGAATACCAAGAGACAGGGCAAGCAAAGAGCTCACAAAGAGCTGTATCTCGGTAAGGGGGAGAGTTGCCACAGGGATGGTGTTGAAGAAAGGAAGGAAATTACATGTTAACTTATCTTTGCCTCAGCTAAGAGGGAATACTGAATAATCTATCTATGGCAGTGACTCGAGGTTTTAAAATTACTTTTACATATTTCCCATCTTTAATATAGCACACCTCATTATCATGGCAGGTCCGTAGCTGTTGTGTGATGGAATGAAGGAATGGGTCACCACTGAAGCTGGAATTCCACTATGTATAGAATTTTTAAGAAAGTTACAGGGTTATTGTATCAGATGACAATACCACGTAGCATTAGCATCTATGACGAAAGAAATGCTTACATATGGCACTTTAACTTAAAAGAACATTGTTAATCTGCAGGCAGCAAAGGAAGCAAGTGAGATTTACATTCATGACTGTCCTAGCAGTTGTGTTTCCAGGCAGTGTTCAAGGATGATGGGTATAGAATTCTAGGGAGAGAGGGCTGCTGAATTTGTGTAGGAGTATATTACGCTGTCTTGTGTTTGCAGTTTAAGGGTTAGTGTTTTGCATAGCTGAATTTTTATGATGCAGGAAGGGACAGCAGTTTCTCAAATGATTTTTTCCATCCTCAGTTAAAACACAAGTTACTGTTTGAATTAGTTTGCACAGATATTTGTAAATTGTTATGCTCTTTTAGTCTTAATAGAACTCTTTCTGGGGTTTGTATAATTTGATTTTTATCTGTAAGTCATATGATTATTTCTTTAAGCTTTTATCTAGTCCAGTACCACTTAGCTACCTGTCAGATTAGTGTGGAATGCTGTGTGTGTGTGTGTGTGTGTGTGTGTGTGTGTGTGTGTGTGTGTGTGTGTGTGTGTGTGTGTGTGTGTGTGTGTGTGTGTGTGAAGTGCCTGATATGTTTATATTCTGAAACTGAAGGGTGCTAGGAGAATTTCAGTAGGAGTAATAGCCGAATACAGAATACTACTTACACAGTCCGGAGGATCATTTTATAGAGGTGGGGGGGGGGCAGATAGCTGTGGGTATCTTTCAGATAAAAACTGATGTAACATCTGAAATTTGTCTAGCTGTCGCTTGTCCCTCTCTAACATAGATGACAAGCAGGTGTGTATTTTGTTTAGATGCTTTAATACATAGAAACACATCCGGATGGTTAGCAGCATCATAAAATATAAATGAACTGGTTAACAGACAGACCTTACATACATACATGCTTACATCTCAACAGCTTACTACAAAATGGCAGTCAGGCTCGCACATGCTCTGTATGTATACAATTGTCATGCCCTTGGATAGCTTCTTAAAGATACACACACACACACACACACACACACACACACACACACACACACACACACACACACACACACACACACGCGCGCACACACACACACACACACACACACACACACACACACACACACACACACACACACACACACACACACTGATCTACACTAGCTTTTATAAGGGATATGATCCCTATCGTTATCATGGTGTTAAATAGGACCCATTTACCTACTTTTATTTTGTTAGTATTATATTTTAAACTTCTTATAATTAATTTGTTTTTCTAATTTTTTACTTTCTTCCTGTCTGCCATTTAAAGCTGCAAAGCAGAAGGCAGGTACCTTGTTTCCTCTTGTTTCCCTTTTTATATTTTTATTTTTAGCTTATCTAAGGCATCTTTACTAAATGCAAGGAAATGTCCCTCAGTGAACCAGTGATAAATCCCAAAAATGTAATACGAAATCCAAACCAATGTGTAGCTAGACAAAATGATCCTTTAATAACACATAAAAATCAACATGCACAAAGCATCTCAGAGACTCAGTGCTTTCACTTGCTAACAGCCAGTATATATTGATGCCAGGGGAGGTGACCAGGATTTGTGTTTGCAGGTGAAGGAAATGGAACGGCAACTAAGGCTAAATGCCAAGGTTAAACCAGGCATTAATGAGTCCATTTCCATGACTGGTGTATTAAAAATGAGAGCCCAATGTGTATAAGTATGAGCATGTACAAGTAGAAGTGTGTTTTAGTAGGTTTAAAGTGCCTATCAAATACTTGAAAAACACCAAAAAACATTTTTTGAAATGGGTATATGATACATGCAATGCATTTTAACATTAGTTGAAAAATATATTGAAGGGACGGTATACCTCACCGTCACTGTTGTGTTTAATTGCTGGCTCACTCGAATAAGGTGAAAAACCGAGCTCTCCTTTTTTTAAAAAACAAATGTAGGATTTAATATACTTCAAACACCAACCAAAAGATTAACGTACAACTCTGTTATGTTAAGCGCTTTCATCTGCTTAACGCAGATCAGTACACGTAGCAATCCATTTAAAAATATTTTGGCGCCATTTTAATCACCATTTTTAAAGTGTCCTTGCATCAATTTACTTTATGTACGATTTTTTAAAAATAATATAAATCTATCACAACTAAAGCCTAAAAATCACATAATTGTAATTACAATCCATAAAAATACTACCAACTATAGATATCATATTCTATATATTAATACAAGTATAATATATTGTCATTTATATAAATCCTAATTATATTAAATACTTACATAATAATTCCCATCATATCTGTGATAAGATTTATACAGTCCCATGTCATACCTGAATATTTTCTGAGACTGTTACAAAATTCCTCTAGTCCCTGATCTTTAGGAATGCATGAATAAAGATCTACGACATCAATAGTAATGTATGTTAACTTATCTTCCCATTTATCCGAGGTCAACTGGGCTAAGACTATCCAAGAATCCTTAATAAGGTGAGAAATGTTCATATAAATTGGTTTAACCCATCTAGCTGTGTATAATGTATTTGTGTATAAAAACAGCAATTATTTTTATTTTATTTCATAGTAAAAATTCTTTCTGTGTATTTTAATAGTGAGTATTTTTACAAATTCTTCCTATGCTAAGGGCTTAAACACTTAAGTCTTTTTTACATGTTTAATTGGCAGGATATGGTGTCAGTTTTTCTTTCTTTATTTAAATGTATTTTGAGCTGCACTAATATTACGCTGATGATGCCTGGCTGTTAGCAGGCAAAAATGCTCAGTCTGAGGTGTTTTGTGCATGTTGACTTTTATATGTTATCAAAGGATTGTTTTGTCTAGCTACGCGTTGGCTTGGATTTCTTATTACATCTTTACTAAATGATCCTCCTGCATGAAATTTAAGTTTTCAATCATTTTTATTGATCACAGACAGACCACTTTACTAAGTAACTACAGCTATATCAACTATATTTATTAAACATATGCCTGGCTGGAGTCACATTCTCCAGCGATTTTAATATACCTACACTGATGCCCGTTGTAATATATACTCACACAGCAAAGTGGATAGATATGCAACTATGTTTATAGTTTAAGCTCTGCAGCCCCATATTTTGGACCAATCTGTGAGACTTTGAGGAGGGTGGCTCAAGACCCCATTGGGAATAATGGTCATATCAGGATACCCCTCTTTTATACTGGGGATAATAAACAGTTGGTTGAAGTTTTCTCTGAGAATTGGTCTATTTTACAAGTTGATACAGAAATCAGTGAGATCGTAGGTAATAGAACTAGGTTCCTTTATAAAAATAGAAAGAATTTAAAGAGGTTACTTTGTTATGAAAGGAGTAATAGTAAGATGAACAGTGATGTAGGAATTACCCTACCATGTGGTGGTTGCAATTTTTGCTCCATGATTAATACCTCTAGTATTTTATATCACCCTGACTTACATAGGGATTTTGTGTTTCATGCCAATGCCAACTGTAGAACTTCCAACGTGGTCTACCTAGCAGAGTGTGTCACCTGTAACTCATTCTATGTTGGGAAGACCAATAGGATCCTACGTGACAGGATCAGAGAACATGTGTATAACATCAGGAAGAGATCTGAACACAATGCACTCTCTAAACATATCATGTAAGTTGGTGATGCACATTCTTTTATATTCAGGGTCATTGAGAACATCACACCCACCATTAGAGAAAGTGACATCAGCAATCATACAGAATATAAAGAAACGAACTGGATTATCATTCTTAGAGCAGATAGGGGTAGTGGACTTAATGAGAGGGCGTCCATTAAGCCCCTGCTAAAGAAAAGAAGAATTCAGAAATAATAGTTTATGTTTGTTTTTATATTTATGCATTTATATATGCATATTTATATATACATATTTATATAGATGCTTATATTGTTGTATTTTTTAGGTGTTTAGAAATTTATATCTACAAGTTTTTTATTTAATACCCAGTTCTAAAAAAAAATTTGTTTTCTTTCCTTGCATTTTATTTTATTGTATATTGGGTTTTTAAGAATTCATTAGCACTTTAATTTAATTATTTTTTTGATTGGATGTTGTGTTTTTGAATTTTTATAAATGAAGTGTCTTTCCCTGTTTGTTTTAAGGTCTGATGAAGCTTAAATGCGAAAGCGCTCACCGTTTTAATTGTTCATACGTTTTATAATAAATATATAGTACATGCTGAAAGGATTCAGAGACACTGTGTTTCATGGTCGCTCCGCTGTGATTATTTATCTTACATCACTTTTGCTTATAATTGACTTGTGCAACTGAGTGTTTATCCTGTGGATTACGGTTTACTTTATTGTTGTACTGGTAGAAAACTGTTTCATAAGTCAGAAAGAATGAGGAGTCATCTATCTGCTGTTTCATTATTGTAAAGTATTGCCAATCTCCAGAACTTATATAATACATCTGTCAGTGTGCTGTATAGTATGTAAAAATTAACATAAAATTATGCTATCCAGTCTGTACTTAAAACTGACTATGCAAAACAAATGGGTGCCTATTTTAATTTCAAGGTCTGGATTTTCAAATCTCAAAACTACAAAAATTCCAGCTTTGATTTGCTTTTATTCTTGATGTGAAGTTAACTTCTGAGGCAGTTGAAAGTATGGGAACTAAGAGCAAAACTTTCACAGGGCAACTGCAACAAATGTAGTCACTCATGTTGGCTTTAAGAATAAATAAATAAATAAATGAATTAATGAATCAGGAAAGCTTAATGTTTCTGCATTCTGTTAAGCCTTTCTCATTTTGAGCTCAATCAGAACTGAGGGTCTTCCCCTCACAAGAGCCTCAGCATTGACAGTAATCCTGTGGGCAGTGTTGCATGCTAATGCAGCAGTCCAGGGAAGTGACTAATTAGCTCTTTGCCTTCTCCCAAGAATGTTCAAGGGCATTGAATTATACAGCTGATTGATTCAGAGAATCCGTCACAAGAGTAAACTTTTTCACTAGGTGGAAGAACTGAATACCATTTAAAGACAGAGTTTACCTTTTCAGTCACTCCTATGGGAATACTTGCTGTATAGGTGAGTCCAGTGAAGCTGTGAGTATGGGTGTTTCTGTGTGTGTGTGTGTGTGTGTGTGTGTGTGTGTGTGTGTGTGTGTGTGTGTGTGTGTGTGTGTGTGTGTAGGCATGAATGAGGCTGGAAAAAGTGTGTGTGTGTATATGTGTGTGTGTGTGTGTGTGTGTGTGTGTGTGTGTGTGTGTGTGTGTGTGCGCGCTCATGCACTGTGTGTGCTCTCTTACCAGGGTAGTTGCACTTGGGGGTTTTGCTAAGGAATTACACATCTACATTTTTGTGTGCGTTTGTGCTGAAGATTGTATGTAGGTATATGAGTGAGTGTTTCCTTTAGGGTGAAGGAGTGTGGGGAGGGGCTTGTTTGTTGATGAGTGTGTGTGTGTGTGTGTGTGTGTGTGTGTGTGTGTGTGTGTGTGTGTGTGTGTGTGTGTGTGTGGTGCCTTTGCTAACAGGATGCATGGGATGCTGTGAAGAACTAGTAACATTCATCTTCTGCAAAAACAGCTTTTGAGAAATCATAAACATTTTTACTGTTTTGCAGGGGGGCCAAGCCCCCCTTCACCTTCTGCTAAGTATGCATCCTAACTCCGAGATCACACTGCAGTTAGGAAAAGGGTAATTTTCCCAATCCCCACTGTAGTGCAATCCAATTGTAAACAACAATGCTCAAAAAACACAAGTGCAAGCTGCATTTTGACATTTCAGAGGAGACGGGATTTCTACTCACAATTTTAAACTTTTGCACCTTTACTCTCGACCTTATGACCAATGTTAAGCTAAGTTTTCACACATTTGATAATAAACTGATTCTCATGGTTGGGAACCAAGGACTGAGAAACCATGGTCTGTGCAGCGAAGGCTAGTTTGATGGTCTGTAGGAAATGACATGAGTGGTTAAGATGTCTAAGATTGTATATGTGAAGATCTCTGAATAGTGTGGAAGCTAGTGGAGGGAAGGTGTCATTCTTGATAAGCTTAATAGTTGAGTGGTGACTAAAAATTCAACAGATTGTTTCATAGGTAGCCAGCTTAGCCTTTTCAGTGATTTTTCAGGGTGGTCATTTCTTGGGGAGAGAGTGATGAATCGGGAAATGGCATCTGAAATGGACTGAATGGTGGATATATTTCTTTTAAAAGCTGTAGCAATTAGCGGTAGACAATATTCAAGTTGCGCCAGTAAGATACTCTACCTATGGCATTTTTACAGGGTCTGGATAGGAAAGGGGAGATCCTATTAGCCCAGTATAGGTTAGAATTGATTTTTTTTTGTGTGTCTAGTCCAGGTGGAGTTGAAAATTTAGCAAATTTTTCATTTTTCAATTTAAAAACTCATTTCTGAGGTTTAGGGTTAGGTTAGGAGATAGATTTACTGTGTGTGTGTGTGTGTGTGTGTGTGTGTGTGTGTGTGTGTGTGTGTGTGTGTGTGTGTGTGTCTAAGCTGTCTTGTGTAGTGGTAGTGTTACAGGAAGGGCTTTACTAAGTTAAGGTGCACATTAGGTTTGGGGCAAGTTAGGGTTAGTAAGTATTATTAAGGTGTGTGGAATGGGGGTATAATAAGAACTTAATCAATAAACTACAGCACTATATCTCAAATGCAAGATATGCCCAAAAGTTCTAGAATTTAATTGACAGACCTCCTTGTACCAAATTGTTAACAAACCCACAAGACAATGATCTTGACACAGTCCTTACAAATATAGTGCCATCATGCACTATTCCCCTTATTCAGTTCCCCAGTTAAGTTAGATCAGAAACTACCAACCTTCACATGTAAAATCTCTGAATCTATCTCTCTGAATTCAAGGATTTCCGATGTACAAATCTCATCAGATTCTATGAAGAAATTTCAACATTTTGTGTCACAGCATGAAAACATCAGATGTGGCCATAGCAAGTAACTTCAAAAAGGAGATTTGTGCTCATTTAGAAAACTGTGTAGAACTGACAGCCCTAGCCAAATCTAAATGTAATAGAAAGTTTACAAACAAGTCACCCTGGTGGTCCACCAACATAAATCAACTTTACAGTCAGAGAAAGAAACTCCTTAAAATACAGAGATTAAAATATCCTCAAATCAAGGTAAGCATAAGAAAATTGATTTAAAACATGAAAAATATTATTAGGACGTACTAAAGCTACTCAAGAACTTAAGTTAGCACCAGAAGCTAAGGATAACTACAAATTCTGCTAAATTAGGAAACTTATACACAATACCCAGCATTGCTCTGAACTTATCCAATAAAGAGGGAAAACAAATTAAGGACACTACCCACATGAATTACGTATGTTTGCCTACACTGAGCTAAATCACTTTTGCAATAAATTTAGGTTTACTAACTGCAATTTAATCTAAATGTCATTACTATTTTTTAAATTTTCACTGTATTATAATTTTTAGAACTAATATTTGTTTTTAATTTACAGAGCATACACAATTACATCGGAAAATGGATCCCTTCAACATCCATATACTGATTAAATTTCTGGCGTTAATTTTCATTCTGGCATTTTGCTTTTTTTTATCTATAAACATTTTTAAGGATAAAAATGACATAACGTCTGTCAAATATCAAAAGCCAACAAAGGAAACCAAAAAGGCAGAAAGGAAATCTTCTCTAGAACCTCAATATCTAACAGTATTGCTTTGGAATTGGCCATTTGGAGTGAGATTTGACTTGGATGTCTGTTTAAGTAAATATGGAATTTCCAACTGCCGTGTTACTGCAGACCACAGTATGTATGACACTGCAGATGCCGTTGTGTTTCATTATTCAGATCTTAATGGTAATCCAAACAATTTACCACAGAGAAAGCGTCCTGGAAAGCAATATTGGGTTTGGTACAATATGGAACCTCCTGAGAATTGTGGAGGCCTTGAGAAGTTTAACAGTATGTTCAATCTGTCGCTGTCTTACAGAAAAGATTCTGATATCTTTATTCCATATGGATACCTTCAGTTTGTTGCAGAGCCACAAGATTATATGATTCCTATTAAATCTAAACTGGCAGCATGGGTTGTCAGCAACTGGAACCCAAATTTGGAGCGAGTCAAATACTATGAAAAATTAAAAAAATACCTTACCATTGATATCTACGGAAAGCATCATATGCCAATTGAAAAGAATGATCATTATTCCATAATTTATCAGTACAAGTTCTACTTTGCATTTGAAAGCTCATTACATACAGACTATATAACTGAAAAGTTATTTGGCAATTCATTTAATACTGGCACAGTTCCTGTTGTTATGGGTCCACCACGAGAAATTTATGAGCAGTTTATTCCTCCCAATTCCTTTATTCATGTAGATGACTTCAAAACAGCAGAAGATCTTGCTAACTATTTAAAATACTTGGATCAGAATGATGAAGTCTACAGGAGTTATTTCATCTGGAGAAAACACTACAGAGTTGTAAGCAATGATGTATATTCCAAACCTTGTTGTGCAGTTTGTGATAAAATTGCTGGTATCAATAGAAGCTTCAGAGTGGTTACAAATCTGCACAAGTGGTTCTGGAGTTAGAAGCGAGTAGATAGATAGATAAAGATATATATATATATATATATATATGTGTGTGTGTGTGTGTGTGTGTGTGTGTGTATCTACATATACATATATATATATATATATAAATCACTAAGAATCAGAACATAAATCTACACAAAAAATTCTGGACATTTGTATTAAATGCATATTTAATGTCACCAGAACATGCTAAATCACAATGTAAGATATTTCAGTCAGTCTTAACTTTATACATAAATCAGGTTGCTTGCTTTATACTAACAAGGCCAATAAAGAGAAAGAACATACATCCAGGTCTTGCACTCCCTTTTTTGCCTGTGACCTATATGTAAATATTTTGCATACTTTGTCATATTCAAGGGTAAATATAAAGTGGGTAGAACAAGTACTTTGAAATTAGTCATGTACAGAAGAAAATATGCAAAGCACTTCAACATACTGATTGCTGTTTACTGTTTTTGATGATATAAAAACAATGAATGTGTACTTATGGCTGCACTAAAAAACAAAATGTCTGAAAGAAGTTGATTCTTTTATTCTAAGAGTTTTTCTCTATGTGCATACAAAGTCTGTGAGAAATGAAGGCTAAGTTGCTTTAAAAAATTATATAGATGATGCTTAAATTAATTATAAAAATTCAATTTGTACTTCTAAGGAAGATCTGTACAGTATAGTATTAAGTATTTTTGTCACGTGTTTTCTAGATGTTCTCACTATAACACTATTGGATATTCTTCGTTTAAACAAATGACTACTTTCATTTTTTTGTTTTTGTGTCTACAGTGTTAGTAATATATACAGGCTGGGTTTATCTGTGTATTTAATAACTGTAGCTTTTGCAGATGTCTACTTTTCCAGGCATTTGTGTATGACTGAACAGCTCTAATGTTGAATACAAAACACTGACAAAATAAGTTTGATCATATGCAATAGTGAAAAAACCCACAAAAACAATAGTATCAAGAGAAGAAAACTATTTCCTTCCCAGACATTAAAACTAAACCCCTCATAACACTAACCTCACCTTTGTCTGAATAGTGGCAGTGTTACAAAATTGTTTTAATGACATTAAGGTGTAGGGTTGAGGAAAGAGGCAGCATTATGTTTAGGGTTAGCACCCATTACTATAAAGAGGAGGGGGGCTCAGCCGCCCTGCACCACCTTAGTAATGGGTGCTAACCCTAATGATGCCCCTTTATCAACCTTAACCCTACACGTTAACATTATTAAAACTTTCCTGTAACACTGCCGCTACACAAGACAGACTCAGACACAAAAACATTAACAAACACACCTAAACAGCACTATATCTATCCCCTAACCTAACCCTTACCCTTACCATAAAATACACAACTTGGACACAACCACACAACACCCATCCTTCACCCATCTCTACACCCCAGCCCTAGCTCACATACATACACACAATACACACACACACACACACACACACACACACACACACACACACACACACACACACACACACACACACACACACACACACACACACACACACACACACACTAGACATGATCTCATCCCCTAACCCCACTTACCTGTATTGACATTCCATACCATCACAATATCCACTGTTTGGCCATCTGTGCAGTTGACATTAAATTACATTCCTGCATTTCTTGAACAATAGTACATTTGGTCAAATGCAGGGGAACCATATATACAAACATATACACACACGCACACACATATAGATAGATATAATAATTGTCATACACCAGTAGTTTGTACAGTGATTTAATTTAAGTTTACTTTACCATACTTGTTTCTGTCTTAACTTTAACATCAAAGTGTACTAACTGTCTTTCTGATTTCTGAAAAGTGGTATAACATGCAGTGAGAAATATTTTTTTATAATTCTGTAGTAATTTAGGGCTGATACAAGATAAATGTTTGTCAAAAAATCTGTACAAAATAATTGCACATCTTGCCATGCACATTATTAGATATGTAAGCAAATGTTAAATATTAATTATCTTTGCAAATAAAAAGTAATAGTGCATACCATTTCTAGTTTGATTACACTTTTATATCTTTCATTCCCCATTTACTCATTTCAGAGTGGTGATTAATCATGCCCCTATCCTGCGACTAACTGGGTACGAGACACACACACACACACACACACACACACACACACACACACACACACACACACAAACACACACACAAAATCACACACACACACTGCTTTGCTCAATTTAGAGGATTTCCAATTCACCTGCTATATGTCTTTGAAATGTTTGGAGGGAGAAAACAAGATGAGTGGTGAGAACTCAAATAGGCACCAGACTAGCAGTCAGACTCCTTGCAAAGGGCACACAAACTAAGAACCAAACACTTTGAGGCAGTAGAGCATAATTACTAGTAGCAGTCAAAAGTAGTAGTATGTATAAGCATGTTCATCTGTAAGAGCTCACTGGTATAGTTGAGCTGAATTTTTTTGTCAAAAGTAATGGATAACTCGGACAGAAAGTGTCACTCTAACATTACTAGAACCACCTTTGAAATGTTAAAGCAACTTAGAAAACAAGAACCACTCACAGTGTGGTCGACAGTTTACTTAATCGAACCATTCTGACTGAGGTTGTGACACAGTTGGGATCAAGGAATTTGCCCTTTTCCCCACTGTAGTGTGATCTCTGAGGTGATATATATATATATATATATATATATATATATATATATATATATATATATATATAAAATTAAAATGGCTGTTGGGATGCAGGGTGGCTTGCCCCTAGCAAAAACATTGTGTTGTTTGCTGGTGTTGTTTGACTTCTTTTAGGTGATCAATGAGCAAAATTGTAGACCATATGGTGTCAATCATACACGCTTTGACAATCTGGTTCATCAATTAGATGAACTAGATCCATCTCAGCCACTATCCCTCTTCCTGTACATGTTCCTTGTGCACCTGTGTCTATTAGTTGCTTCATCTTTCCTCCTCAAGCCATGCCTCATCTTCACAGCTAGTCCTTTCCTTCTCATGCCTTACCTTTCAGTACCCTCAGTTTTAAGCAGTGGGTTCTCCTCCAGGGCTTCTTGCAAACCCGATCTTTCACCTGCTTCTCTACTTTGGTCTACCTTCTGCATGGTCTCTTCTTCCTCCTTTGTTCTGTGGCACCATTAAATCCCTTCCCTACCTCCCCACCCATCCATACATTTGCACTGCTTTCTTATCTGTCTTCATCAAATTTGACACTCACATACCATTCAAATTCAATTACATCCCACCCATCTCTGTTCTTAACTGCAGTCATTCCTGTGATGTGAAATTGAAGCATGTGTTCTGCACTTTACCCACCGCCTTCTGCCTCACTCTGAAATTTAGATACCTAAATAATTATATATCAGTTGCAGTGACACCATCATGTGAAATACATGCACCCTGCCTGTTACTGTTGCTGGTTACCTCACTATTTATCAAGTTATGTTCCTTTTCTTTCCTTTCATTTCCTTTCCTTGTACCATTTATTCACATTCCCTTTTTCCAATACGTGCAGGGTAAAACCTAAACCACAGGTACTTTATCCACTCACTTTGCTCCAGCAGCTCTAGACTTCCTTCACCTTTAATGTCAAGTGAGGTCTCTTAAAATAATCTGTAAACACCATTTATCATAAAAGAAGAAAAAGAAAAAGCACTACCGAACAATATACCAAATACCATAGGAAGGGTAATTGTAACCTTCAGTCATGACAAAATATATAATTTTAATTTTTTCTGCCATTTGTTTTTTTACCTGCCCCCAGTGCGAGTACACACACACACACACACACACACACACACACACACACACACACACACACACACACACACACACACACACACACACACACACACAAACACACACACACACACACACACACACACACACACACACACACACACCAAAACAACATGCATTCATGAACCATTTGAATGACTGAAGGCGAGGGTCCCAGTATTCAGTTTTTCAAATAAATGGCTTGAAGAGTACAGAGCAACAAAGAGGGACTCATAACTAATATTTATTACTTTCAAGTCTCAGTACTACTCTAATACATACTGTAATAATGATACCAATTTCTTAACCAGGTTGGCTCACTAGATAAAGGTCCTTTTCAAGGGTCATCTGGGAGCAATGCCTGGATAAATGACTTGCTCAAAGTCACACACTAGAAAAAATTAGAGATAGTTAATTCTAATTCCAAGGCTAAAATGGTTCCTAGAGTTCAGAGTATACTGAGGAGTCAATGGATTGGGACAGTGACTATGTGCACTATTCAGAGTTACTGGCAGCATAGGAACCTAATTACATGCAGCAAACCTTTTGTAAGGGGAGAATGGAAGAAAATGTCAGAAAACGAGGAAGGAATTCAAATGAGTCGAATAATGGATTTCATAAGGATGGACACAGCAGTGTCAATATTCATATCAACAGCAACAAAGGTTTAAAAGATTAAAAAAAATGATATAATGACAGATTCTTTTGAAAAAAGACTAATACCGATTATATTATAAATTTATCAGGGCATGTGTTAGTGATTGTGAAACAGCTATATTAAATCTTGGCCTAAAGTTTGTTCCTACTGTTATGCCTAGGCGTCATATGATTAAGAAAGGCATTTTTTTATTTTGTGAGGAAACTGCATCTATGGAATTTTTTTCATCATAATAATGACTGCAGTGTTGTTGAGCAGTACATAAATGAGTCATGTGAAACAGATTCAAGCTTTTATTCACGTTTTTCTGATGTTGATGATTATGATGGATATAATGCCTATTGCCAGCTTGATACTAGTACTGTGCCTTAGAAAACATATTTTATTCCACATTTTACACACGCTGGAGTACAACAGTTATCCATAATGCTGAATTTTACAGTAGAGTCAGTTTTTAATGAATTTATAAGAAATAAAAATATGGTTAAATATAATTTAACTAAACAGGAGTGGCAGGCCTTGCAAAAATTAAGAAGTAAGGATGAAATCATTTTAAGCCAGCAGATAAGGGCAATGAGGTTGCTATGTTTCATTATGAACAGTATCTTAAGATGTGTTATGAGCATTTGGATAACGCTGAGTTATGTAGTTATGTAATAAAAGTAATATGGAGCAATATAAAGAAGCAATTACAATTATCAGGAATTGTTAACTAAAGGTTATAGGTTGAGCTATTTTTCAGAGGAAGGTGTGAGTAAAAAATTTAATGTAGAGGAATGTGAAATGGCTACTTTTTACTGTCTCCCCAAAGTACATAAAAATATTAATAACCCCCAGGCAGACCGATAGTATCAGCTTGTAATTATTTTTTAAATAAAGTAGGCATATTTTTGCATAATTATTTATTAAATGTGGTTAAAAAACAGCCATCATATATAACAGATACATTTGATTTTTTGAATAAAATAGCAAATATACAATGGGAATGGAATATGTTTTGGTTAGTAATTAACGTAAAAAGTGTATACACTCATATTAAACATACCAACGGAACTGAAGCTTTAGAATTTGCATTAGGAAATATTCCAATGACTATGTATGTAATTGATTTGGTGGATTTTAGTTTGAGGCACAATTTTTTTTGAGTTTAATGGTATATTGTATCATCAAAAACAGGGGACAACCATGGGGGCACCGTTTGCCCCATGTATGCTAATATTAAGATGGGTCTGTTTGAGTATGAGTGTATATATACAAATGAGTTTATTAAAAACATGTTATTCAGTATTATAGATGACCTCATATTTGTTTGCAAGGGAGGATATGAGAAGATGACACAATTTATTGGGGATTTGCAAAATAATAGGTTCGGCTTACAGTTTGATGAACCAATGTATGGACAACAAGTGATATTTTTAGATGTACATTTGGAGGGGACACTAAATGATGGCAAAAAACTAGAGTACATAGAAAATTTCAGGTTAGTGCTCACTTCCTTAATGGAACTAGTTTTCACCCTTCATATCTTATGAAGTCGCTCCCGTATGGTGAGCTAATGAGGGTTAAGAAACTGTGTAGTGATAAAGATATATTAGAAGAAGAAGAATATAAAAGAAAAGTGAGTTTATTGAGAGGGGATGTGATGAAGGAGTAATAACAGATTCTTTATATAAGGTAATAAAGGAAAATGTTAGCAAAAGGATTGCATACATGTGACAGTGACTTCCTACAGGCTATGAGCCATTTAGCAGATGAGTTGACAGGTAGGGATATCATGAAGGTGATGTAGCTCTGAAGCTAGAAGAGGTCCATGACCTTAGACAAACTGCAGGTAGACCTTTCCTATATAAGAGATTGTCATACCCCCGTAATAATGTCAACAATAGACCTAGGTGTGTTTTTTTCTCTGAAATATAGTGGTAATATTAACTCTATCTGCGAAGTTGTTAAACATAATTGGTTGATTCTACGTTCAGATGACACCATTCGAAGGACAGTTGGTGAGGTCCCTGGATTTATTTTTAGGAACAATCTGACATTAAAAAGGGAGCTCTGTTATAGACCTTTTAGGAGATCTAGTAAGGTTTCAACTAATCTGGTACTTTCCCCTGTAGATCGTGCAAGACATCTGATTTTCTGTCATGCAGTAATACTTTTGTTTACCCATCTACAACTAGACTATATAAGTTTAAGGTGCATGTTGACTGCAAGTCAGTTAATTTGGTTTACTTGGCAACCTGCACAGAATGCATTTCGTTCTATGTAGGTAAGACTTAATCAGAAGTTGAAAGATTGAGTGTTGCAGCACCTGGGTGATATTAGAAGAATGAGTTGTTTGAATGCATTAGAGACAATGTGGGTCATTCTTTTA
This sequence comes from Protopterus annectens, assembly GCF_019279795.1. Lineage (NCBI taxonomy): Eukaryota > Metazoa > Chordata > Ceratodontiformes > Protopteridae > Protopterus > Protopterus annectens. The sequence goes on along the minus strand of NC_056741.1, from coordinate 1,247,353,884 downwards.
AGGTTACTGTTATTGGCATTGTGAGTGAGTCTGCTAGAGGGGGGAATATTGTCAACAAAACAGAGTTATTAGAAATGCAATGGATAGCAACACTCCAGGCTCATAGGTTACCTGGTTTAAACTATACTATACCTTTAAAACCTGTTTGAAATCTAGACCATTGCATCATTAATTGTTTGAATTTTGTGATTGGCTGTCCTATTTTTAAATAAATTGTTCTGTTTATTGTCTGTTAGGATCTGATGAAGCATGATATGTGAAAGTGCTTATCCTTCTACAATTCTGTTTTATTAAATAGAGTTTTTTTATGGAGCCTCTTTGCTTTTATGCCATTTGCCCTGGTTGCTGCAATGTGTTTTATTTGATGTTTATGCTTTTCAGTATTCCAAGCAGAATCCCAATTCTTGGATAGGGAAGCTAAAAAAACATGGCTGCTCCTTTATCAGTGAATCCATTATCCAGCAACTCCAACAGAAGCGAATCCAATCTTCATTTATTTATTTATTTTTGGTGTGGGGATGGGTTAGGTCTCTGATGCTGCACCTAACTGAATCTGGTCACTTGTATGAAGTGTTTATCTGGTTTCCTTCATAAAGAAACTTCAATATACTGTTCATCCACAATAAGCAAACAAGACATTAGCTAGGTAGCTATATTTGCTGCCCAACAAACCTAAAAATCCCATCACTGTCTCTCTCTAAAACCCCTAAACTGGGTTGAATTACCCCACCAGTGTCTTCTCTCTCAGCTCCAGATCATCCATTCTATCCTATACCAGCCTTCCTACTGCCCAGCATTATCCCCTCTCATCTCCCATTATTCTCCCTCCAGACCTCTCCGAAGCTCTAAGCAAGACCTACTACAAATCTACAAACCCAAGTCTAAATTTGGACTCAACATGTACAGCTATTACCCACTATTGCCTGGAATAGGCTCCCACTAGAAATCAGGACCCTTACACATCCTAAACAATTTAAGACAGCCACTAAAGAGCACTTTAAAAGTCACTGGTCCTGCCACTGCACTCTCCCTCCTTAAACATCCCGACTTCCCATACCTTAATCTACTTTCTGCCCTTAACTCACTCTTCTCACTAGAGCTCCCTAATCTTCCTTGACTACTCTTTCTACTGTCTTCTCAAATCTATTAAGCAAATTGCCTCAGAGAAACATTCTATGTAATTGTCTTGCCTTCATGCAACTACATCATGATAAAACTGGATTTTTCTAACCAATTACCCCAAAAACTGTACTCATCTTAATGACATATTTCTTTTTATACATCTTGAAATACTTATGCTATACTCCTGATTACTGACACTGTATAACAATGTATTGCTGCTTAATGCCTTGTAATAATCCTGTAACATTGCTGTTTAATGCTAATCTCTAATGAAAATTGTATAATATGTTGGAGGTTTTCTCCCCAGGCCTCCGCTGAAAAAGGGCTCTTCAGCTCAGTCGGACAATCCCGGTCAACAAATGTAAAATAAAATAAATAAATAACTAAAATAAAGTTTCGATACAACCAGTCATGCCCATGACGACTATTCCCTTCACATGTCTGTCTTTAGAATTCTCAGTGCACAACCACTACTCAATGTTTGTAATAAATGTCATTCACTGATTGTTAGTTTAAAAATGAACTTGGGCGTTTTAAAGAGCTTGTACCTCTTGTTGACAACTACTTTCAAATTCTGATGTAATGAACATTAAAAATAGGATAAAAGAACTTCACTTAATACTGTAGAAGGCAGGGAATGTATACTATTCACTTTTACATATACAACTGCCTGAGATAATGAACAAATAGCATAGCTAACTTGAAATGCCCTAACATACATAAACACAATTTATTGAAAACTTACAGTATTCAGAACATAACATGAAATTGTATCACCATACAATTTCACAGCATGTTTATCCTTACAATCAGGGCAGTGTAAGACTGCTCACCACTAAATATTCAAGAACATCAGCAGTACCACAACCACCCACTAAAACAACCATGCCAGCCAGAGCAGCTTGCCACCATCTACTCAATCCTGCATTCTAACCAACCAAAAAAGAAAGTGGAATAGAGAGGTCCTTACTAAAACCCATCCCCTATACCACCACCCACCTGCCTGGTCCTTGCAGGCTGTTTCCCTTTCTCCTTACACAGCAGCACTCTAACTATCCTGCAGCATGTCTATCATGGCCTAAGTGATGTTTAAATTGAATAAACCAAGGCCAACATCACTAAAATGCATCTCATCTTTTCTATACCATAATGGATCCCTATCTATTAACTCTCAATGAGGCAACACTTTAGTATCCAAAGAACCATCTGCCCTCACTACGTTATGGTTTATAAAACATCTAGCTACCTACATTCCTTTAAAACACATTGCTTACCACCTAACTGGCCTAGAGACTATTTACAACCAAATAAACATCACCTTTGGAAACCTCTGTCTCAAAACTACCAAATCACACACAATCAGACCCAGTAATCACCTTTTCAGCACCAAACCCAAATCTTTACCCCCTAAATGAATGAGCAACTTAATACTACCCATCTCTAAATGTAATATATTTATCTTACCAAACAATTGCCTCCAACACATCTCTAAAACTGCACCAAATTACTTCCCATTTGAATGACTCAAGTCCTAACATTGTGCCAAGAGGTCTGATTGCTGCACATTTTGTGGCCTAATAAATGAAAGAATGGCCAAGGATGACAGTCTTGCTGTGGCCTGAAAACAATCAAATAATACCTACCATTCATCAATTAATATCGTCTAATATAAAATAAAAATGCTGTGAAACTCACCTCTCAGCTCTCCTTAGCACCTCAACCAAACTATGGTCTTGCATCATATCTGATACTCCTCTTGTTCTATAAGAGAGGGACGTAAAGTGATTCCCATTAACCCCTTAATTTAACAATGTTTTTCTCACCATCATTCTAAACTGCTCTTCTGATACTGCATTTACTCCAGCCTTCTGAAAAACCACTTGACCTCCTGCCAGTTTAACCAAATTCCTTCAAAGCTTAACCCATTCAACTGACACAACAATCTTTCCACATTGTCATCCAACACCATTTGTTGACCCTGGCCTTGTTGATCCCTCTTTGATCAACATAACCAAACGATAACTGCTAACTTCAGTAATGTAGGCATCCTTCCAATACAGATTACCCAATAATTTGCTAACTTGAAATGCCCTAACATACATAAAAATGGACAAAACCAACCAGAAAACACACTCACTACAACTAGGAGCTTGCAAACCTGACATTAACATCCATAAAAGACACCTACTTAATGGCAACTGTTTTTTTAAAATCAGCCTCTCTCAAGCATTCAGCGACCACAACACTTCCCAGTGATTGGTAACATCACATAAGTAAAACCACCACCGACCAGCAAGAACGATAGTGAACACACAGTACTGAAGATATCATTTATTATTTCTCCAAATCCAGACCGGTTTCGGCTATTCAGCCTTTATCAATGGATACAAAAAGATTTTTTAAGTGAAATAAAGCAGCCTGCATTTATACTAATCTCTAATTACCTGGAAGCAGTGGTATAGCACCACCTAGTGGATGGAGTGTCAAAATGCATATACCATCTTAGTTACAAAGCATACGACCAGTGACATTTAATGCCAGAAATATAGATGTTAAATCATATTTTCAAAGATAAAAATCTAAGTTTTGGAAAAAATCATCATATTTGCATACAGATTCCATAGTGATAAACCAGTAACATAGTCTATGTATATTTATATATGCATACCTTGGTATTCAAAAATAGAAAATGGTACATCTATATACAACTGGTATATATATATTTTTTGGTATGATGACCACATGTTGATAAGAACAAAATAAAAAATAATGATCATATAACATATTACAAAATAGGGTAAAAATATAGCCTCATTATCATCTATAATATTAATTGTAACGATTTGAAATAATATCCTTGTAAATAGTACAAAGTCATCATTGTAATCATACAATACCCAATGTTTCAAGCCATCATAACAGATACAAAAACAAATCCGTGTATATATATATATATATATATATATATATATATATATATATATATATATGTTTGTATCCTAAAAAAATGCATACCATACTTGGTTGGGTATAATATAAATAGTGGTAGACCTAACCACCATTGAATTAGTAGTACTAATTCTTGATCTGTATGAATATTTATTATTGTTACCATAATTATTAAATCACCCAGTATTATATGAAACTCACAGATGGTCATTCAGACCTGGGGGAAATAAACATCCAAGGTTGGTGATCCAATATTGTTCCTTATGGTTTAAAATGGTGTGCCAACCTTGTTGGTTGTTCCTAACCCCCTGAATTTTGTCAATGATCATGAACATAAACTGAGCATTGGGATGTTGTATTGAATGTCTGTACAAAGCATTTGTTTCTTTTTTGTTCCTAATGTCACTGCGATGTTCTGTCATCCTTATTCTAAGAGATCTAGAAGTTTGACCAACATAGAAGGCTTTACATTGGCAGGTAGCTAAGTAAATAATCCATGTACTGCTACAATTTCCAAACACCCTTGTTTTAAATACACGATTGGTGTTAGCACTGGTAAATTCTTTTAGTGTACTGACTTGTAGGCAGGAGCAGCAATGACCACATAGAAAAGTACCAATTAGTTTATCTCCACTAATAGTGATCTGATGATATACCGCTCCTCCCCCTTCTCTATTTTTGTAATGTAAAAATAACCCTCCCAAATTCTTGCCTCGTCTGTATGACATCTGACACTGAGGGCCTAATATTGTCCTTAAACTGTCATTGGCCAAAAGAATTTTCCAGTTAGAATTCAATATATCCCTGGCAATTTGTTGGTTCCTGCCATATGTGGTAACAAATCTCAAGATAGATTCCTGATGAGCATGCCCTGATTTTTTGTATTGTAACAATGTCCTTCTATCTATGGTGTTGCTCCATGAGCTAGCTTGATATATGTCCATGTCTCTATATCCTCTGTCTTGAAATCTATGGTATAAATCTTGTCTGGCATGTTCAAATTCCTCCTGAGATGAACAAATGTGTCTAATACGCATAAATTGAGACTTAGGGATGTTGCGGATGGTGTGGTTCGGGTGCATACTGGAAGCATGTAACAAAGTATTGTATTGAGGGTATTTTCTGAATGTTTTAGTGCTTAGAGTGTCATCTTTGTTGCGGTAAACAGTAACATCCAAAAAGTTGATAATACTAATGTTACTTGTAACCGTAAACTCAATACCCCAAATGTTACCATTCAGGTAATCCATGAATTCCTGTAAATATACTTCATCCGTCTTCCACACCATCCAGCAGTCATCCAAATATCGTCGCCAGATATCGATTTCTACCATGTAAATGGTATGTGATATATCATATATCATACATTCTTCAAAATAGGACATGAATAAATCCGCATAAATGGGTGCAAAGGAAGCTCCCATTGCTGTCCCTTGTAACTGCCAAAAGCATTCTCCATGGAAGTAAAAGACATTTTTGTTTAATACATGTTCTGCCATGCAGACAAGTAAGGTATTGAAACCCGGAGGATATAGGTTTGTTCTCTCAAGCCAATATTGCAGGGATTGTAATCCCACCCAGTGTGGAATGCTCGTGTATAAAGATTTAACATCCAACGTGCACATTAACCAGTCTGGTTCTAGCTGTGTATCCTGCAAAATTTGTAAAAAGTGCATGGTGTCCTGTAGTCGGGCCCTAACCGATGTTAGAAGGGGTTTAAAATACTGTGTTAGGAATGCTGATAATGGTTCAGTCAAGGACCCTATCCCTGATACAATGCGTCTACCTGGGGGTTTTGAAATAGACTTATGTATTTTTGGAAGAAGATACAAGATTTGTTTCTGTGGGTCCTTTACAGTAAGATGTTTAACTGTATTTTTTGTTATAATACCCTCATCCTCTGCTAGTTTAAGAAAAGAGTCTATTTCTTTTTTAAAGACCCCAGTCGGGTCAATGTACATTTGCATATAACACCTAGTAACTGTCTTTTCCCCTCATCGAGGTATTCCCCAATGTTCATAACCACCACAGCACCTCCCTTGTCTGCAGGCAAAATGGCAATGTCGCGATTATGCCTTAATTCCTCCAAAGCTACCTTTCCCATGGGTGACATGTTCTGGCCCAGAATGTATGATTCGTTGTGATGAAAATGTAAATCCCTAAGTACAGATTGTTGGAAAATAGAGACATGTTTGTTCTTGGGCGGTTGAAAGTCTGATTTTAAAAATTTGAAATCAAGTGATCTTTGAGAGGTGTTATCTGAAAAGAATTATTTCAAATTAAGGTTACGACAAAATGACAAAACATCCTTAACAATGCTATGTTCATCAATGAAAAAACTGGGAATAAAACCAAGTCCTTTATTTAGTAATGTAGTTTGTACATCTGTCAGTTGAACATTAGAAAGGTTCAAAACATTATGAAACTCAAATTCTGTCAACTCAACATTGTTTGTATCAGTCCTTCCATGGAATTGGATCTTATTCCTATATTTGTGCTTGCGACCCCCTTGTCACTTGTTTCTATGTCTAAAGGGTACTGAACATTAGTTTTTTTACTTCTGGGTGATTCTTAATAGTTATTACAGTCATTGTCTGTGCATGATGAGTCTTCCCCTGAAGTACTAACTAACGTCTTGTCAGAGGATTTCAGGATAGACCTTGGCCTTTTCTTAGGTTTATTTCCTGGTGTCCTTTGACCAAAATCTATTAGTGGAGATAAACTAATTGGTACTTTTCTATGTGGTCATTGCTGCTCCTGCCTACAAGTCAGTACACTAAAAGAATTTACCAGTGCCAACACCAATCGTGTATTTAAAACAAGGGTGTTTGGAAATTGCAGCAGTACATGGATTATTTACTTAGCTACCTGCCAATGTAAAGCCTTCTATGTTGGTCAAACTTCTAGATCTCTTAGAATAAGGATGACAGAACATCGCAGTGACATTAGGAACAAAAAAGAAACAAATGCTTTGTACAGACATACGATACAACATCCCAATAATCAGTTTGTGTTCATGATCATTGACAAAATTCAGGGGGATAGGAACAACCAACAAGGTTGGCACACCATTTTAAACTATAAGGAACAATATTGGATCACCAACCTTGGATGTGTATTTCCCCCAGGTCTGAATGACCATCTGTGAGTTTCATATAATACTGGGTGATTTAATAATTATGGTAACGATAATAAATATTTATACAGATCAAGAATTAGTACGACTAATTCAATGGTGGTTAGGTCTACCACTATTTATATTATACCCAACCAAGTATGGTATGCATTTTTTTAGGATACAGACATATATATACACGGATTTGTATTCGTATCTGTTATGATGGCTTGAAACATTGGGTATTGTATGATTACAATGATGACTTTGTACTATTTACAAGGAGATTATTTCAAATCGTTACAATTAATATTATAGCTGATAATGAGACTATATTTTTACCCTATTTTGTAATATGTTATATGATCATTATTTTTTATTTTGTTCTTATTAACATGTGGTCATCATACCAAAAAAATATATATACCAGTTGTATATAGATGTACCATTTTCTATTTTTGAATACCAAGGTATGCACATATAAATATACATAGACTATGTTATTGGTTTATCACTATGGAATCTGTATGCACAAATGATGATTTTTTTCCAAAACTTTGATTTTTATCTTTGAAAATATGATTTAACATCTATATTTCTGGCATTAAATGTCACTGGTCGTATGCTTTGTAACTAAGATGGTATATGCATTTTGACACTACATCCACTAGGTGGTGCTATACCACAGCTTCCAGGTAATTAGAGATTAGTATAAATGCAGGCTGCTTTATTTCACTTAAAAAATCTTTTTGTATCCATTGATAAAGGCTGAATAGCCGAAACCGGTCTGGATTTGAAGAAATAATAAATTATATCTTCAGTACTGTGTGTTCACTATCGTTCTTGCTGGTCGTTGGTGGTTTTACATTGTTGGTTTGACCCTGCACGCCATCCTTGCGGAACGCATTGTTTGTTGTTAACATCACATAAGCCCATCAGTTATGTCTTGGCATGGAGGTGCCATATGTAACCCTGACTGCACACACTGCTTCACATAGCTCCCATCTACAAACTAAATACCTCCACACTAACCTTGAAGACTACCACCTCTGACCAGGGGGAAGCTACTGCCCAAAAGACACAAACAATGACACAGTGGAACTACCAAGATGTTCTCATACCCCTGGACCAAGACTGGGTCACTAACCAGCTCGCTATATCCTGCCAATGTTCCAGATTTCTCTGGCACTGCCACTTACATTAACTCTGCATCTGGTGACATCTGGCTAAACCTGTTGAACTGAAAATGAGACAGAATATCAGCTTCTTTATTTAACCTACTCGGCATGTGCTTAGCTGAAAATAACAGACAGATCCTTAAGCTGAGTAAAACTAGATTATGCAAAACCAACAGCACCAACTCTGATCTGACTAACTTTAATGAGGCAATTGCTCAGATATTCACAAGGAAAAGAATGGAGGATCATTTTATTTTTCCTAATCACCTCCTGTCAAATTACCACTCCTGTTGAAATTGGCATCAGTTCTAAACATGCCATGCCCTCCTTCCAATCTGCAGGCCAAAACACCATTCATTAAATTAACCATTGTTGCCATAGCACTGCATCTGTATATAACTGTAACTCCTCAGATTTTAAACAGTTATCCTGCCAAAGTGAAATACCATTAAAGGGGTCTATATTAGAAGACCGAAGATGCATTCTTTTGAATGCGGCTTGGTCGAACTTAAAAAGCTGAAAACACAAAATATCGAAGCGGCTGTTAAGCAAAATATTTTCCTGGCAAAGAATTTGTTTGGCCGCTTTGGTACTTGCCATTTTCAGCACTGTTGTGCAGTCTCGGAGTTGGTATATTTAAGTAGGGGGGTGTGGGGGGCAAAGCCCCCCAATTAATGTAATGCTTGAAATTGTTTTTTATTTATTTTTTTTTGTTGGAACAGCAATTTTTTTCCCTTGAAAAAAAATCGCTGTTCTGACACTTCGACATTGTAAGTTTTCACTTACATAATGTCGATTAATCACCTTTCGCTTTTTTAAGCATTTGGTGATCTAATATAGACCCCATTAAAGTCCTTCAAAAACTTTAACCAAACACTAACACATTGCCTTACTCTTCTGGATATCCTCAACCAATGATGCTTACTTCTCTTCCTTCACAACAAATCAGCAAAGGACCTATTAAAGCCTCTACCCAGCCTAACTGCCTATCACACAAAACTTAGCAAACCCATCAGTCTCTTATCTCTCTAACCATAAACTTCTTCTCAAATGAAGTAAGCATCTATTTCAACTTACTAACCTTGTATACAGGCAAACAAAATAATCTGTGTTCCACGTCCCCTTCCAAACCCAGAAACATTAACCTTTTACTCAGTCCCCCTGTGTTGCTGATTGCTAGTGGTACTCCTAAATCAAAACACAGATCACCCTGCATCTAGCTTCCACTCCAACCAATGAATACATCATCAGGATAGTGCACTACTCAGTGCCCACTACACCTTTGATGCCAAATCCATTGCAATTCTTCTGAATGCTTCAAATGTAGCATAAGTCATAGCACACAACATGGACATCACTTTTCTAAAATAAAAAGCCACCTCAATATCTAACTTAAATAACCAAGTGTTCTTAAATATGTTAATGAGACTAACTGCATCATCCAGTCATGCATAATGAACCTTAGCATTCCTCCTGTCAATGTGATTGTTAACAGGTACACCCTTAGGAAAATTTAGATGCTGAATAAAATTAAGTTCGCCTTCTGTTTTCTTATGCACCAACTCCAAAGCAGATATATGAAATCTATCAAATGGTGGCTTCATAAATAGGCGAAAAACTCTACCTGCTTCCACTACCTTGTGAAGCAAAGCAATAGCAACATTTTCATTAGCCCTAACTGATTTAAAATTCTTAGGAATCATTTCCCTACGTGAACCTCCTGATCTTATCCCAACACCAAATGCAAAACCAAACAATAACGGTTCCTCTTCTACATGGTTAAGATAAGTTCCCAATGAGGCTTGCAAAACTTCTACCTTAATGGGACAAGTGGCCTTCCTGAGACCTCCCAAAAAAGCCACTGACTTCTTGGTCCTCAAAAATCCCCCTTACTGCTGGGATTACCTAATTTTGCACAACCCTACTTGGCACTATCCTACTGCATAGATCTACCAGAATTATCCCTTCTTCAACAGGACATTGCACTATGAGACTGTCCATATGTTGAGCAGGAGTGAGCAAAATGACAAAAAGACCACGTACATTTGCCCACACCAAATGCCCGGCAAATGCTATTCTTCTGCTTACCATCCCCTATCAAAAGTCATATTTGGCCTCCTACCTTATCCATCACAGTACCAAGCCATATATCAGCATGGCATGACTCCCACCCAATGGATTTACCTATCATCTTCAGCTTCCTAAGGCACCAATCATACTATAACCAGGCATTGCCACTATATAAGTTGAGCTTCTCTGACCATAAGAAAATAAGCTAATAGCAGTAAACTCTGCAATGCATAATTTTGTAGTATAACAGCCATAATATACATAAAAACAAGGACCCGATTATCCAAGGTTCTAGCTCTATACATCCCTAATCTTCTCTTCCATAAAGCAGCTAATGTACTGACAAATCCTTAGCTTCTGGTGTTTCTGCCTCCCCTATTCTCTAAGCTCCATCAGCATCAATCAAATCAAAAGCATCCACATATTCCCCTCACAAAATATTTTTCTTATCTGACAATGGGATATGTGGAATCAAGAACAAACCCTGCCCTTTAGTTAAAAGAGATTGATCCCCTATAATAAATGTTGACAAAACTGACATTATTGGAATTCCAATTTCAGTGGACCAGAATTTATTCCAACTTGATCTAAAACTGATCATTTACTCCCAAACCTGAAGTCTCGATGATCAAACAAAATCATCCCACCCTTGATTCACTTAACTGCGGACTGGCCTGTTCTGTACCTAACAGCACTTGTAACCTCAGTCTGTCACTTGCACTTAGCTCTTGTAAAAAAACTGCCTTCTGAAGCAACACCTAAATCCTCTGATCCCTCATCATTAGCAACAAAAAGATTTACCTGCAGACAACTGTGGAACTGGTGCTGCAAGCTCAAGTGGCTCTGGGTCCCTTGCACAAGGCCTCATCCATTCACCTGTAGCCATCTCTTGCCTTACTTAAACTCTGTCTCCATTTCTCATTCTCCTCTTCCGGTTGCATCTCCATTGGTGCTGATGTTCCTGGTTCTGGACCTGCCACCTTCTGAAACAACACTTCTGCTTGGGATACTGTATTCACCCACCCACCAGTCCTTCAAAGCAACAACGTCTACCATCCTGGTGAAAAGAAATAAAACTACCTAAACTAAATTACTCTCTGGTCACTTGATTGTAGGTAGATGGCGCCAATGTGCTCCAACACCCACACCAAAAGATCAGATAACAGTCTTCCCAAGACATGTATATTACCCCCTTCCTAACTGGCACTCAATTTCTTACCCTTAAATACATCATATAATTTTATTTACTCCACCTCCCCCTCTCCGTACTACTACTGAGCTTTAACTGCTAACATACCTTTCCCAATTATACCAAGCAGGGGTACATATACACATATGTCAGTCTGGCAAAATAAATGTTTTGCATTAAACAAGACAAATTTGTTTTCTGAATATGCAGCTTTAGGTGAGTGAAAATCCTAACTAAATGTACCATTGCCTTTGAAGACAAAGGAAAAACGGCTTTATAACAGCTACACTTCTGTCAATGATAAGAGCTAAGAATATAAATTAATTACCCTAAGCTTCAACTCATCAGCATTCATCCTTAGTATCTGCACATCCTGATCCTGCCTGTGTTCTGGTAGTTGCAGCAGCTGCTATAAAAGTTAATCTTTTAATTACTTTGCTGAAGACTTTCTTCTAAAAAACATTAGTTGTTGTCTTATTGGTCTGCTGAATAATGTGGACCCAATTTAAGGCTACTCTATCTTAATGCAGCTGATCAGAGAAACTTAAAAAGAGAGATATTTGATGAGGAATTGTAATAGGGTCTCCCTTACTGTTTTCTTACTCCGTGTAGTATTGTTCGGTCCACTGCCTCTGGTATTGGTAAGATTTAGGTTATTAAAAAAAATTGCTATAAACTTACAAATAAAACATTTTGTATTATTTGCTTCACTAAGACATCATTTCTAGGCAATTCAAATATTAAATCAGACTGAGACAAGAAAACAATTTCCGATATAATGTTCTGATGCTTTCTCCAATCTTAGTATTTATCATTTTAAACAAAATGTTGTAATTAAATAAACATATAAAAATAAACATATAATTCAGTGGTGCTGTTGTTGTTCAAGGTAACCAGGTCAGTATGAATGTGTTTCAGGTGAAACACAATTTGTATATGTATAAAGCCTCAGCACTTTAGGGACTAAATTTGATTTAATGCACCCTTTATATTTAAAAATGTTCTCTTCGAATACTTTGTCCATCTCAAATATCACTTGGTTTTAGAGGATGATAATGCTTGATTAAACTCAACAATTGTCCCTTGCAAAGGAACAAATGGATTTTTATAATAAATTCAGCTCACTTCTTTACTCCCATAAAAAACTTGCTCAGTAGTATTATGCTGAGATGTGCTGATAGCCTGACCCCGTACCTCTCAACCTCTTAGCTGAAGACATCTGAGCAAAGCCTAAAATAATGGGGGTCAAAGGCCCAAAAATAGAGACAGACTGTAAATACTGCTCTTATAAACTTCGAAAGCTGCCAGAGTAGCGTGTATTTTCTAAAGGATATAAAGTCTGAAATTCAAATGTATATCATTATTTGGTGACTTCAATTCTCAGTGGTTTGCCAGAAAATCATAAGTTTTATTTAGAACAGACCAAAATATGAGGCCAAAATCTGGACAGTCGGTGAAAATCTGCACAGTTGAGAGGTATGCTTGACACTTGTCCATCTTTTCAAGAGGAAAAGCAGCATTCAAAGTGTGAACTATGTTGCTTAATTCATTGGGTAATGAATGTAAACTAAACTGAGGGGTATTGAGAGGGTCAATATTCTCACACCTGTTAGGCACACTATGGACAAATGGCACTGTTAATAACATCAGCATGTTCATTTCAGCTACAAAAACACCTTAGAATATCTTTTCCAATTATGTCTTACTGAAAAAACACCAGACAAGATTGAACAGTTTCTTGTTTTGACACTGTTTGTACTCATCTTGTATTGATTAAGAACCCCCTCATTCAATAAATACCTAAATCATTGGCTACTAGTGTACTATAATAAACAGCCACATTGTTCTCCAATGACATCATTACCTTTTAATTTTGAAAACAATGGTTCAGCTTTAAAGAATGTCATTCATGGATGACTCTTACAAATATAATTACTATTGGGACAGTGTGTCTTTTTGGATAGACTGACTGTGATATAGGTTAGTTTCATGAAAACAAACACAGTAGCTTCTAATATTGTGAGGTGTACTGTTCATAAACATATTTCCACCAAATGACACATGAACTAAACAATTTTCTATGTACACGCCTTTTCTGTTAACCTATTGGAATCAGATATTTAAATAGATAAAACTGTTCCATGCTGCTCTTGGGGTCTATATTATATAATCAAAGTTTTAAAAGTTTGGACGTCATATGGTCAACACCATATGATCGAACTTTTAAAACTTTGAAAATCTAAAAAAAAAATTAATAAACTACAGAAAAAACCTACCTGAATGTTTTAAGCAGGGGGGCAAGCACCCTTGCACCCCCCACACCCTCCACTTTTTAAATAAACCAACTCCGAGATCACACTACAGTGCAGAAAAGGGAAATCTTCCCATTCTGCACTGTACGGAGATCTCTGTTGAAACATTCAAACTTTTAAAAGTTCGATCATATGGTGTCGACCATACAACGTTCTAACTTTTAAAAGTTCGAACATATGATATAGACCCTGCTCTTGTACCTCCCCCTGCCTGTTGTAACTGGTGCCTTTCACCACCTTTTCCATTTTCTTCCTTTTCCAGGCTACAGTAAAAAAAAAAAAAAAAACACTTTGAAAAGCACTCTGTTTCTCTCTGGTTTAATGACTGTGTGTTGGCAATGATATTCACCCTGTATAAGGTACCTCTTTGCAACATCTGAGGGTTTTTTTGTTTTTCTTTCTTCTTTCATTTGTCTTAATGCTTTTGCCCAGTTGCACCATTATGCTTTGCTCCTGTAGTAGGTGTGAATATGACAAGCATGCAAACATCAGTGCTGGCAGTCACTGTAAATGAGCATATTTCCTAGGTTCCTTGTTTGTATTCTATGTTATTTGAGATAAATTTATTAAACTGACTTTATGGAAGGAAAGAAAGAAACTTTGCACCTTTTTTAGAGAGTAAGGTTAAGAAAGGTTTAAGCAACTCCTTGCTCATTCTGTGATTTCTTTCTGTAGATGAAGGGGGTGGCCATCCTCTCCTCAGCCTATTTCACCTCCTAGTTTTTCCAGTGAAGCATTGTTCTTCTAGATGTGCTCATATTCCTGTATGCTAAGAAACTGTTCTTTGTCAAATTGGCCAAGCTTGTTAAGCAGACTGCAGTTAAGGATAAATATCCCAAGCTAGTTAGGATCAAAGCTATGCAGTCTTCCACAATTGCATGTATTTAAGTGAATGGGACAGAGGATTCTCTTCCTGATGGTTCTCATCCTTCAAATATGGTGGTGAGATCTACATCAGGACCTGCATTCTCTCTACATACCCCTGCTTGAGGGCCCTTCTGTTCTCATACTCCTGTCTAGTGGTCTTCTCTTCTTCCTTTCATCAAATCTACAGAGCTTGCCAAGACCATTATGGGGATTCAGTAGAAGCATACAGTTTCTATCCCTCCCCATGGAGTTTTTGAGAGGAGTGAAGGTAAATCAAATGTGGCAGCCATCCTAGTCCAGCTGATTCTATGAATTCTGTACTTGCAGTGCCATAATGCCATCCTGTGAGCTCACATTTCTCAGCAACTTACTCTTTAGTATTGGCTGGATCAACACTGATACCACTGCATCGGGCTGCATTCCACTGATGGGCTCCTGTTGGTTTTATTCTACCTTGAGGGTGCTCTGCATCACCCTGTCTAAATAAACCTGTTTCCTTGAACATATAACCTAGTATTCTCACATTTGGTTTCTACATTGGCTTCTGGTGTGTTAGTTTAGCCTGTTGCTAGGATATGCATTAGTTCCTGCTCCAGGTTGCCCAGAGTTAGATAGACCATTGTTAGCAGGGCCACCACAGGCTTCATAGATGAGGCTGACTTTTGGGGAGCCAGCACTGGCTGTTCCAAAACTGGATATCCCAGCGCTGGAGGTCCAGCACAGGACTTCAATCCTGCTCCTCTGCAGCTTTCTCAACAGGCTGTGTTCTTGACTGATTTGCAGACAATGCTGAGACCTCCACTTTATTTGACTTTTCAATGACTATTTTCTAAATATGGAATAGTTGGAAGACATTCTAAGGAAAAGGAACAGAAAGACGCACCACACTGATCCCCCCTTTCAAAAGTTGATGATAGAGTCCACTTCTCCATGTTGTCTGCTAAAGCACCTTTAATTTAGCAATGTTTTATAAATGATGAAGGGTAGACAGGTCATTTACCACCTCTAGAAGTTTTCTTTCCATAGCAGAGACTTCAAGATGTGTGCCAGTCTCAACAACTGCTCCCTGCCCCAGGTGGTCTTTGCTTTTGTTGATATTATTTGCAAGTAAGTGAAAATAGCTAGACACTGTAGCACCAGTTTGCAAGAATAGCATTGTTAGATCCCTGCCAGACTGTGCAAGCCTAGTGTAATCTTTTAAGGTAGAGGTGACTGTATATGCAGTTGTACTGAGAAGAAATCCCACTTATCAGTTGCACTATTTTCACCCTCCCCCCCAGTAATGAATCCAGGGCACTGAAAGGGATGAGAATGTCTTACACCTAGTGTCTCTGGACACTATTATTTCACATATATTTTTTCCAGTATGACATTTTGGATAAAATATCATACATTGCTTAGGACTTAATTGATTGATCCATTAAAGAGAACATCATCAGTTAGGCTTCCACGTCTTCTATGGTCAGCAAATTCGTGGCCAGCATAGCATTTAATACCAAACAGGAAGCTGTGAGGCCAGAAAAAATCTGGCATAGATGTGTGCTGACACTCCTGGCTATGCCTTACTACTATCACTGAGGAAAAGAAATGCATGTGCCCTTTAAGATATCTTCACTGTTTGGCCCTGAAACTGATTGACATCTTCAGGGCATAAAGGACAAACAGAATATCTTTCAGTCACCAGGGTCCTTTTGCTTTTCTCAGCTTTCATTTTATAGGAATCAACAGCCTGAAAAAGTCATTTTCATAGTGCACCCCATGGAACCTGCAGTAACAAGATGGTAGATATGGTCAGTTCTCTTCACCCAGTTTTCAGCAACATAGTTGATCCAACGATCATGGGTCTTAGCATTCTTAGTGATATCGAGAGCAATCAAAGGATGACTTTCATTGTTCTTGTCTTCTACTCCAAACACTTTTCCTTGGAGGTGGCTGGTGGCAAGTTCCCCTTTACTTCTCTCAGTGGTACAGGATATAAAAAGAGTGTAGGATAAGGAAGAACATCAGAAATGGCTGCTTCATTCCATTCAAATGCACATTAAAATACACATCTGTGCCCTTATCAGACATGACTTCATCAGAAAGTAACACAGTAAAAAGAAGTGGAGCAGCTTCTCATTAAAAAAAAAATCAGGATGTCGCAACAGACTTGTAAGAACAGGAAGTTTTTTTCCAGATTTTTTGGTGCCCACAGTATTTCAGAGTTATATTTGATCTCAGTTGTCAAAACACCTTCATCTGAGAGACTCCTCCTGCATGGTCATGCTGCAGTCCATCCTCCAATGTCTATCAAGAGGTGACTGGATTGGCTTCTTTACACCTTATCAGCTGCATAGGATCATAGGATCATAGGAAGTTACTAGGCTATTGGCCTTGAGGCCCTTACAAGCCCAGCCAAGAATTTAGCCCATGTTCCAACAAGTCAGCACCCCGTGCCACTGTCCACAAGAGACATAGCTGGAATCTCAGGGGTGTATTTTCTGTTCCCCATCCAGTTATCCAGGTTGCGCTTAAAAATGTTTAATGAGGTACTCTGCTTTACATGGAGAGGGAGTCTATTCTACAAAAAGTGGAGTCTCTGGGACACAAATCTGTCCCGCCAACAAGTCCTATTTATGTCACAGACCAGGTTGAGGTCGCATGCGGGTTACTTGAGTGGAGCTTGACTTGCAGGTATGCATCAGTCCCATCAGGGTGGGGTCTGAAATTGCTTTGTATGCCAGACAGAGGTCACCTCTGAGAAGTCTGTAGGAGACTGAGTAGAGGGACAGGGCTTTTAGCCTATCTGTGTAGGGTAGATGTTTGAGGCCCTGGAACGTCCTGATTGTGTTAAACTTCTTAATGTTGAACTTTCCAGTTGTTGTTTTCCATAAGGTACTGCAGTCTCTGTGTGCACTAGTAGTGATTACAATGTGTTATCTTTTCTATTTTCCTCATGTTTGTGTCACCATGGCAGTGGTGTGTGTGTGTGTGTGTGTGTGTGTGTGTGTGTGTGTGTGTATACTTGACTGGCATTAGGGGTTACTTTATGTTTTTTTAATCTCTGCTGAAGAGGCTATTTTTCCAGGAGGCCACGTTTTACAAGGCCGAAGGGATTTTAGTATCCCTGTTTTTCCCCAGACCCGAATGGTTCCAGTACTTGATGACGGTCGAGGTGAACTTTCTTCTCTGGCTGCCTCTAAAGAAGACTCTTCTGATGCACACTTCTGGCATGGTACATATAAACCTGCAGGATAAAAGGCTAACAGCTTCACTGCTCTTTGCCAACTGATAGCATGAAATCAACAAGGGTGATGGATACTCTAACATCATCTCAGCAACCCTTGACTGAAAAGACGTTCAGTGATACATGTAGAAGCTTTTTAGTTTGAGCTGCATGTCACAATCTGGATCCCTTTTCATCCCTTTTTCCATTTTTTTTTAACATTTGTCAGAGAGTGCTGAAAGGTACAGTTGGCATCTATATTCAACTGTCATTCTGATAGGATTCATCCTGACTTTGCTTAAAGTGTGCAAAGCTTTCTTTGGGGGCACCTTTCTATTTAGTCCTCCAATTAGCCCCCCCCCCCCCCACACACTGTTTTTTTTATATTTTCTTTTTTCTGGAAAAACTAAACATTCCTGTGCTTTAACTAGCATCAGTGGCAAATTTGAAGCTTTTCACTAGGTGGCTCCTTTTCTGGCAAAAACTCTGATTTGCATGTCTTGTATGACAACAGACTAGTCTAACTTGGTCCTTACTAGACACTGTACTTATTCCTAGGTTATCCTGGAGGAAATCCCTGCAACCCTGTCAGATGAGGAGCTTTTGCCTTCTCCTTCTCATATATCACCATGAAGGCCAACAGTGAGCCCTCCAGGTAATTTTTCTCTTGGTGAAATTTGGCATTCTGCAGGGCTTTCGGCTGGGAAACTGCTGGACACCCAGCAGTACACATGTTGGTACAGAGCAGTCTAGCAGCTAGCTTACAACAACCTGCATCAGTGCTGTTCTAGTAGAAAAAGTGAAGGAAAGGAATAAAAACTAAACAGCACATAAGAACAGAAAAATGCTATAAAAGGGAAATCAATACAGTTGATTGATACATGTGATTTGTACATCATTAAAATAGCATAGTACAGACCATATACTGCATGCTCTGAAGGGTAGGTGACACCTCCTTAGACAGGCCAACCTTTTTGATTGTATCTCCTTGAGCAGTGGAAAACATAAAACAAGTAAGTAAACAAGCATATCATATCCCTGACAGGTATAATGTACAGTGCCAAATTTTGTACAGAATGTTTGCAGTACCACAGTGGCTCTCTTCAGAGGTGTTGCTAGCTGCTCTTGGGCCAGGTGTTGTTCCCTGATCTGGCAACCTCCTCAACTTAATATAAAAAAAGAGCTTCTCAGGCCTGACGAAGAAAAAGATTACCGTCTATTATTTTAAACTGTAGCAAACTGCTTGCTGCAAATATAACAAGCAGCTGATGGAGTTTATGCCACATGTGAAGCACTACAGGGCTTTATTTCTGATGGCAAAAGCAATACTGACATTCATTTCTTTGAAGATGTGGAGTGTTGCAGAGCTTCAGTTCTGACCACAAATGCAGTGCACTAAAGACCAGTCAGAATCTGCTGATTGTGCTCCTTAACATTTTGCACCAGGGTGGCTGTTCCCTTTGCCTCACCCTATTCAAGCCTCTGTCTCTCTCTCTTACTCTCTCTCTCTCTCCCTAACCTCTGCTTTCCACTGGCAAAACAGATCAGAGGAGCACTTCCACAGGTCGCTATACCTGTGCCTGCAATGTTCACCATAGTGGCTAATGCCAGTACAATCACTTGATACCCTAGCAAGCTGGTGCCAGACATCAGTTTTAGAGAAGAGTGGTCCTCATACTTCTCCACTAAGTCCTCTCTATGGCCGGTGTTTAGCACATGTAGGAAGATCATATTCCCCTTGATGCATTATGCAGAAATCCTGCTTCACTCTGAACCTGAGCAGGTCCACTGTGCAGGTCTAAATGAGGAGAAAACAAGTAGTCTGGTTCACATAGCAGCAGAAACTTGTTACCATATGACTCACACTGCTGAGCAACATGGTAGCACAATACAAACTAACATTAGTGTGGCCAAGTAGCAATACATGCTTCACAGTGGCTGTGCACATGTACACACTACACATAACCTCCCAGCCTGGGAATGGGTCGATGAAGTATCACAGCACTGACTGAGGCTGGTAATGCATAACTTTACAGCTATGATTCAGAGACAGCCACACTAAGGCTTTTCACTGACCTAATTACTGTGTTATGCATCACATTTTAGCAGGGCAAAACCACAATTGTCACATTCTGGGAGACTGCACTATGGCAAGAAACTTAGAGAATAAGAATAGAGTGGATGACAGAATGGGCTGCAGTGCAGGCAAAAATGACAGCAGACAAAACTGCTGGTGATGGACCTCAGGACTGCAGTGACTATAGAAAGGTGCTTGGAGGCAACACTGAGCTAATTGAGTAAAATAGTGTATGGGGTAATGCAGCACAGGGCATGACATGGGATTGCCATGCTATGTGGGGTTAACCTGGCAGAGCAGATGGGACAGGGCAAGACAGGGTATAATTCTGCCAGGTGGATGCAACCTGAAAGGGCAGAGGGAGCATGTTCAATCCACATCACAATTCTATGGGGGTATTCACTTTGACAGAGAACATGTGGATGCAACCTGAAAGGGCAGATAGAATGTGTTCAATCCACATCACAATTCTATGGGGGTATTCACTCTGACAGAGCACAAGGAATATGGTCAGACCTGATTACTGTCTTGCTGTGTAGGGTTTCCAACAGGGTACAGCATATGCAGACTGCATGACATGATACACAGGATACGCAATCCCCAGTTAACATAGATCTGATGGACAGCAAACACAGCTGACATGTTCACCACTATCATACCATAACACAGTCTTAAAATAGTGACACCATAGAAGTACTCAGGGCTGTGGCTACCAAATGAGTACAGGGGACTGTACTGAAATTCAGTTGTTGATAGTCATGTAATCACATGCTGATTCATATGTGCTACTCAGAGGTACACATTTCTTGCCATGAAGGAATAGCAGCACCTACAAACATTTGCTGTACTAGAGAAGGAGGTGGTACTACAGGCCCTGCACATATATGGCATGTGCATCCTTGAGAGGGATAAGGTAGACAAGGCTTCCTGTGACCTTGTGTGACAGGGACAAGTACAGAACATCAATGCAGTGAGTGGCCATAACAAGACAGTAACACAGGTGAATCTCAGGAACACTGATAGGTTACTGAAAGCCAAGGCCAAGGAAATTACCAGAGACAGGCTGACCAGTGTGGGTAGGCCACCAACAAAAATGTATCCTACAGAGATGGAGCAATTCTTGGTATCCCTCACTGTGAATGGTGAGAAAATCTTAATAGTGCCTTGAGGTGGCTTTGACATAGGACATAGGCTGGAGATGACTAACTGAGTCTCTATAATGCATATTCTAGGTTAGTACTACCACATGCTATTTCTGTAAGACACAAATTTGCAACTGTGAATGGATTCCTCAGACTAATACATATGTGTCTGTCATTCAGAGATATCAGAGCTGTAACAGTGACAGTCTGCACCACAAGGTACATATGTGTACCCAGTTGACAGTTTGTGTGACACACAGTGGTGGAAATCACAACTGTAATCCAGGATTACCACTGATATGTTGTCTGCTTGCATCCATATGCTCCACTGGTAGAGGCTTCATCACAGCAGACCAGAACATGTCAGATGTCAGCAGGTCGCCAGTGGCCAATGATGATGGCACAATGCACACAGAGCAGTCTGGCACTGTGGTACATTCAGCAATGCTAACTTTGGATGGCACACTAACATCACCCACAGCTGAGATGGATGTGAAGGGGTAAATTAACCTCTGCATTCTTTTTGTTTAGCATTGGATATCCCATCCTTTTCTATTCCACTCAAATTACCCAGGTGTTCTCCCCAAAGATTGCCTCAGAAGGCCACACTGCCTCTGACATGTACACTCATGTTAGGGGGAGACATATGTAGGTGTCTGCCACTGTCATACTTCTAGGACATTTCCTGACCTGGTATCACTGTTGGCATCAATCAGTGGATGTACAAGTCATTGATTAGGCCCGTGTGAGGAACAAACACAAGGACTGTGAAACATTCTAAATTCCTTGGAGTAAAATGTTCTATAGATCTAGAGCATACATGCCAGCTAAGGGAAGTTGTATCACACTTGATAAACACCACTGAATCTGTGAGATGCTGGCAATAGCCCATTGTGGCCACAGTAGAAGATATGCAGTGTATTGTCATGTCAGGCTTATGCATATTCCATTCAAATGCGAGCATCACTGTTCACACTGTCCATGGCTTTCTCTGCTTCTGGATGTTGATATCCCCATGCTCATTGCCAACACTCTTCTGACTCTATTCCAGGAACACAGAACTGGACAAACCACTGAATGTCCTGCAGTTCAGTGATATCTCACACACCTGTAGCCTTACCATGTGCAACATTGTTATTAATATTCTACTACTATATCAAAATGGTGGGCCATAACAGGGTTCCTGTACATACTCCAGGGCCACATGAGGCACACAGCCAATGTTCATCTCATGGAAGTACCACCCCATCACTGAAGGATGTGACTTCCTCCACCTCATAGCCATCTGCATGGCTACCACATCAAACATCAATAACACTTCTACCTATGCTAGTATTTCTGTCCTCTACCACAGTGCCCTGGCTGCCACACCTGTGCAAATGATGATGATGATGTCCTGCCTATTTATGTGGCCTGTATTGGATTGATAATGGCATATTCACTGTGTGGCCCATCAGTGTATCGTCTTGCATACTCTGGATGTGCTACTGCAGACACAAGGTTTATTCTGTGTTT
Source organism: Protopterus annectens (assembly GCF_019279795.1). Classification (NCBI taxonomy): domain Eukaryota; kingdom Metazoa; phylum Chordata; order Ceratodontiformes; family Protopteridae; genus Protopterus; species Protopterus annectens. The sequence goes on along the minus strand of NC_056741.1, from coordinate 1,247,331,143 downwards.
TTGCTTTCACAGCTAATTATGGCCTAGACAACACCCCTTTGCAAGTGCCACAATGTAATGTGTCCACCTCTGCGTTACAGAGAGTACCACTGTAGCTGTTTCGTCCTCTACTGCTGTCAAAGGTATATTTGATGGTCTTAAGTTATCCCCACATTGTAACTGCTGTCAGGGCACTATTTTGTGTGACACAGCACACACAAGAAATGTCTTGCTATGAGGAATGTAGTGATATCAGGTTACATTAGGTTAAGTTTCAGTTTTGAATATTGAGTAACATCGGAATCTCAATGCTGTAAAAAGGTACCAACTTGGTAATTACAATAATTTCTGAATCTTTTCAGATGCCTCACGCTTCAATGGTGCCCAGTATATGAATACTTTTTCCCTGTATTTGGAATCCATGGTGAAGAAAGTTTTTAAAGCTGCACTTTCAATCTGTTTGAGTGGAGCAGGATAGGATGGTGTTTTTTCTGATGCAAGTTTTTTGAACATTTGAAATTATTTTGTATTTTTAGAATTTATATTGTTTTAGTATGCTATTCTGCTTTGCACTATTAGCATATTTTCCCACTACCTGCCATCAATAAAATACAGATTACCTTTACTTCATCATTCTACTCCTCAATTTATCCTTTGTTCTTCTCCTAATACTGTACCATCTCTCATCCTATCATGACTCAATAATAGCTCTCAACATCTCTTCAGCTCTGTCCCAACCACCTATCCGTACTTTCTCCCTAAACCCTCTACACATTATACAAGACCTATTTAGTGACACCCCTGGGCTTTTACCCCAAATATAGACTGATAAACTCAATTTCAACTCAAATCAAAATACAATTAAGTGGAAAAATAATCTCCAAAAAACAAGAATCAGTGACACCCCAATATATTATAATCCTCCTATGAGAAGGCATTCACCCTAATCCTGACCCCACCTATTATAGTCAACATCAAGGCAATTCTCTTCCACAGACTACTGTAACCCCACAATGGTCAACTCCCAAACCTAGTAATCTAACTTTTGCTGCCATAAATATTCATAGCATAAGAAATAAAATTAGTGAGCTACATGCCTGGAATATGTAACACAAAGCTGATATTCTCGCTATAATTGAAACTTGGCTTAAAACCAGCATAAGCAACTCCATAATTACACCTCCCAGTATAATATCTTCCCTAATGACCGTATAAAGAGGAAAGATTGTGGTATTGCTTTAATATTTCCCAACAACTACCACATTTTCCCCTGCAACAAATGAATATCAAAATTAAGTTCAGAGGAGCATATTACTTTCCTGAATATTAGCAAATATAAACAAGTATATCCCTCCTAGTGACAATACAGCTACAGTAGAAGATATAACCAAACAAGTGTGCCCAAAACGTAGTATAAACCTCCAAAACTAAAACTGCAAAATCACGTCAGCTCAGATGCTAAGCTAGGAATCAGATCCAAATTTATTAAGACCAAGCCAAGATAAAAATTCCAAAGTTAAGCACTTTCGTCCTACTTTGGACTTCCTCAGAACTTAAGTAACAATGGAATTCCAAAGCTCCATATATAGTGCACATTTTAGTAACTAAACAATTAACTAATAACCTGGTAGGGTAACCACACCATTATTTAAAGGGGCTCTGAGTAGTTCACTTAGATCAACGTTTGCCTTCAAAAAATAAGGAAATATTATATAAAGGTAAATGTAATAATGGAACAAAGTGTAAAACCAAGGATAAAAAAAAATTCAAAATTATATAGAAACTAATATATATCCTTCAAAATACCTGTTCAGAAGTAACAAGTAGAAAATTTTAAACTAACAGGTCATTACCAGGAATAAGAAAGAGCGCTTAACTTTGTGTAAATTTGTGGGCATTAATACAACAGATTTTTTAGAAAAACAGTATATAGACCAGGAAACTTTGATCTGTTTGGGAAAAGAAGCATCCAAGGAAGTGCAAAAATATAAACAACAGAACCTGGATATTTTTGAAAACTATAAAAAAGAAATATGGACATGGGAAAGAGAGATTTGATATGGTGCAATATTTATGCAAAGGCGAAAGCCAAATTAATCAACATAATGTAGGCAGCCCCAAAGATACTTGAAGAGAAATACAAGCAAAGGCATCCAGACGTGGACAATTTCATAATAAAAATATAACATCACAAAGAGGGAATGTAGAAAAGCAGATTAGTAAAGCAGAAGTTAAAAAATAGACGAAGTTATGGAGTGCCTGTGAAGTGAAGGATTTGATGTAGAAAGCCTAACACAGGTTACATCACAGCACGGTGGAAAGAGTCCCCAAGGGAAGAAGAAACAGGAAAATCAGGAGACGTCTGAAGAAGAAATATGGACATGGGAAGGAAAAAGAGAGTTAACATGGTGTAATATCTATGCAGAGGAAAAGCAAAACTAATCAATACAAAAAGAGCAGCACCAAAGATATTTGAAGAGAAATACATGCAAAGGAATCTGGACATGAAAAACTTTACAATACAAAAAATAAAAAGGCAAAGAGGAAAAGTAGAAAAGAAGATCAGTAATTTAGGTGTAAAAGAAATAGAAATCGAGGTTATGGAGTACCTCTAAAGGGAAGGATTCAGTGTAGAAAATCTAATTCAGAAAGCACCGCAAAAGGATAGATGAATGGAACTCCAAATTAAGGGGAAACCAGTGGAACAGGAAGCAATTTATCAGGTGCCATATGGAAATATTCTGGCGCCTTCCACAGGAAACGAGTATAAACATTCACTTGAAGTTGGACGGCAAGGGAAGGAACAGAAAACTGTGGAAACTCTGACACAGTTAATGTTGAGGAGTGATAGGCCAGTGAGTTCTCACATGACAGAGCAACAGATGACACAGGATGAAATTGAGGACAATGTGGCACAGGAAGATGCAATATAACTTTCTATAGAATGCCTGCAGGAAATGGAAAACAAAAAAATGTGTCCTCAGTTTAGAACAAAACAAGCTAAGAGAAGAGTTGCTTGACTTAATAGGGATAGATAAACATATTAAGATCAATGAAAGAAATAGACTGCAGGAGATCGATAAAACCCAAAAAGTCAGAAGTTTGATAAAACAAATGAATACAATAATTAGGATTCTCCATAGAGATCCATGCAATATGAACAGAAGTAAATAGGATATAATACTATGCAGCTAAATTAATGACTGAAAAAGTTCTATCACAAGAATACAGGGTAGTGATGGAGAGAAAGGGGAGAAATCAAATACCATCATGGAAGTATCGAACAGAGAAAACTCTAATGCAACTAAGATAAGAAGTGTCACTGTCAGAAAAGTATAGAAGAGGGAACAGAACAACATAAGTACTTAGAAAGATAGATGTGATAAAAACAATGTGCAGTATTAGAACAGATCAGGATCTATCATGCACTATCGCAAATAAACTAAAAATCTCAGCACAGGTGGAAAAACTTAGAAGATACACAGTTAAACATAAAGGAAAAGTACAAAATAAGCAATTTATTGATGACTTAGAAAAATTTTATAGAGAATTGGGAAACAAGGTAAAGGGAAATGAAAGACCACCAAAAAAAGAAGAAATAGATAAATTTTGGAGAAGTATCTATGACGATCCTGTGGAACATAACAAAGGTGCTAAATGGACAGAAGAAGTAAAAGAAAGAATAAGAAGTTTAAAGGTATAGGATATGAAATAATATGAAGTAACATCCAGACAGATTAAAACAAAGTTAAGAAAAGCATCAAATTGGCAGGCCCAGATGCAGTACCTAATTTCTGGTTAAAAGTATTAACATCTTTGCATGAATATTTACCCATGAGTAAGAACTATTTATATGTGCACCCTGAACAGACACCAACCTGGCTAACAACAGGAAAAACAATGCTCCTATTTAGGAGCGAACCTGCAAGCTACTCTAAAATTTATAGACCAGTGACTTGCCTTCCAATGACATATGAATTATACACTGGAATTGATGCTGACAGAGTCTATAGTCATTTAGAAGAAAATTCAATTATGGGAATAGAACAAAAGGGCAATAAAAAAAGAAATATAGAACAAAGGATCATTTGCTGTTAAATAAAGTCATAGTGGAGAACTATAAAAGGGAAAGAATTTAAGTATGGCATGGCTTGACTGCAAGAAAGCATTTGATAGTATACCACATTCATGGATAAAAGAGTGCTTAAAAATGTATAAGATACACCCTACACTGATCAACTACATTACAGTGACCATGAAACAGTGGCAGACCACTTTGCAATTAATCCATAATAAAGGACAAATTATTATTCTAGGGATAAAAATTCAAAGTGGGGATATTCCATGGTGACTCTGTGTCACTGATGCTATTTTGCCTTGACCTTAACCCATTAAGCTGTTTACTTAACAACTTAAGCCATGGGTATAATTTGGCTCCTAGAAAATAACAAAGTGTAAAGATTTCTCATCTTCTCTTTGTTGATGATTTGAAACTGTATAGCTTATCAGACGAGGAACTGAAAATAAAACTGCAAGTTGTCAAAACTTTTTCAGATGATATAAGAATGCCATTGGTCTTGATAAATGTGCAAAATTAACCTTTAAATCAGGAAAACTGCAGCACCAAGAAAACATCAGTTTGGGACAAGAATGTGATATAAATGAACTTGAGCAAGGGGGAGTTTATAAATATTTGGGAATTGATGAAGGATCAACAAAAAACATGAACAAATTCTAATAAAACTTAGTAAGGAGTACTTTAGAAGACTTAAATTAATCCTGAAAACACCATCGACATATAGGAACAAAATCCAAGCTATAAACCAATTTGATCTTCCTGTCCTAACTTACAATTTTGGAGTGATTGATTGGCCACAAAATGTGTTGGAAAGATTAGATAGGAAAACAAGAAGGATGCTTCATGTGCACCAGATGATTTATAAAAATCAGTGCATACCAAGATTACATATTCCCTGTTCTGAAGGAGGGATGGGCCTCCTTCAAACCGATTATATGTATAGATATGTAATTGTGGGACTCCACACTTTTCTGCTGACATCACAAGACCCAAATGTAGTGAAAGTTTTGAAACATGAGGAAAATAAATCTAAGATGACTTCCCTGCTTAGGCTAGTGGAAGCATATCTGCATCAAGCAGGAATGGAAATGAAACCACAAATGGCAAAAACCAAGCAGCAAATGAATGTGCCAAAAACAAAAGAAAGCATAGAAGGTGAGGACCAGATGAGAAGGCAAGAAATGTGGAAAATGCATAAATATAGCTGCAAGTATATAAAACGTTTGAAAGAACCTCATGTTTATCAGGAACAAATGAAGAAATGGTTAAGGAGTGGTGAATTCAAACCAAGAGATGAAAAGTTAATATTGGTGGCGCAAGCTAGTGGGCTACATATACGTTGGTTTACAAAGACCATTGAATATGTGGGAGAAAGACAAATGTAGGTTTTGTAAAACAGAACTGGAAACAGTTGCACACCTCATTGCTGGTTGCTGATTGTGACATATTAATGGCAGAAGGAATGTTAACTGAAAGGCATAATAATGTGGCAAGACATTTGCACTGGGAATTGTGCAAAAATTATGGTATTGAAGTGGCTGAAAAACAATGGAAACATGAGCCACAAAGCATCATAGAAAATGATGAAGTCTACATCACATGAGATCATCTATTACCTACAGTTCAAAAGACATATGCTAGAAAACCAGATATAGTGGTCCAAGAAAAGAAGACAAAAGTAGCATTGATCATTGAAATCGCCACATCCAGTGACTACAGTGTCCTGTGTACAGAGAGACACAAAGCTATAAAATATCAAGATTTGCAAGCAGAAATGAGAGCAATGTGGAAGAAGGAGACCCAAATAGTTTCAATAGTAGTAGGAGCAATGGGTCTTATAAAAAAGAATCTACAATCATATTTAGATATGCTACCAATACATGTACAGTAACTCCACAGGAATTGCGGAAGGGGTCATTACTGGGCACATTGCTGACATCAAAGAGTGAAATAATACTAATTTCATGAACTTTAATTGTACTTTGACTTAGGGATGGGGTCCATTCCCATCATGGTATTAGAAACCCAAAAGATTTGGAGAAATTAAAAAAGGGGGAGATCAGATATCTCACACATCTACTTAAACAGCATGTTTATAAAAAACAGGCAACATTTCCAGTTTAACCCAGAGATATACATTACTAGCTTATCTTCTATTAACTAGAGCATCCTAAAATTCCTTCTCTTAGATGATGCAGTAAATGAATTCTATACAACTTTCCTAAATATTCTAAATAGCCTTGTACCTCCTAGAAGGAAGAGACTGAAATAAAATAATGCAATTTAGCTATAAAAACAGAGCTGAATGCTAATGTGGGTCTGGGATAGAGAAAAAATGTGGAAAGAATGGAAAATGCTGAAACATCACAATATCTATGGCAAAATATAAAACACCACAATGTTTTGTAAACTACTGAATGCTCCACAACCATTTTAAAAAACAAATAAATGTAGACAAAAACTATGCTATAACTACTTTCAGAACAGTAGTAACCCAACCCTAAAAAGTTCTGGTTAGTTATTAAAAGAAATCGTATATTCTGGCCAAAAATTAATCTGTAACCCCTTTCAGAATAACTCACCATTCAAAAGTGCAATAGAATTCAACTCTTATTTCATAGACAGTATAGCATCTTTAACCAAGGACTCCCCAACATCTAATCCCAACCCTGCCCAACAGCCACATATCACCGCATTCGCTTTCATCTTCAAACCTGTTCCCACAACCTATGTAAAACTACTGTTAAATTCATACCATGCTCTTCTTCACCTGATGACCTTCCAAGCAAGTACATTTAAATTGCAGCCAACACCATTGCCTATCCTTTCTCAGGCCCTATAACAGGTCATTCTGGGAATCCCACATCATCTCTATCCAGAAAAAAAACACACATTATCCTTCTACACAAAGCAGGAAATTAAACAGACATTACTAACTTTATACCTATAGCAATCTTATCCCATCCCTCCAAAATACTTGAAAAAAGTTTAGCAAATTGTTTTTGTTTTTGAATAGAATCTTCTGCAGGAAGAAGTCCTAGTCCCCACACAACATGGCTTCCATCCCTCCCATACTAACCTTTACTAACTAATACTAATACTTTACTTTACTAATACTAACAGGCAATAAAGCTAGAGATAACAGCAAGTTAGTGTCCTCCTTATTTCCAGATTTAACTAAAGCCTTTGACACAGTTTGCCACAATAAACTTCTTCACATGTCCTCACTAGGTCTATCTCAGCCCACCCTTCTATGGTTCAAAAGCTACTGTCCAATAGGTATCAGTAAGTAAAATGAGGGTCTATATTGAATCAGCGAACACTTAAAAAAGTGAATGCTGATTCATCGACCCTATGTAAGCAAAAGCTTACAATCCCGAACACCCAGAACAGCAATTTTATTCCCAGGGAAAAAAATTGCTGGGCCGGTTTTGGGAGTTTGCCATTTCCTCCACTATGGTACGATCTCTGAGTTGGTATATTTAAGTAGGGGGGTGAGGGCGAAGCCCCCCACATTATATACTGTTTTAAGATTTTTATTTATTTTTTTTTTTTTTGTGGAACAGTGATTTTTTTCCCCTGGGAAAAAATCGCTGTTCTGAGTGTTCGGGATTGTAAGCTTTGACTTAAATAGGGTCGATGAAATCAGCATTCACTTTTTTAAGCATTCACTGATTCAATATAGACCCTAAAATGGGACTCCACCTCTCTCCACATTGTCCAGTCAACATCAGTGTACCACAAGTCTCTATCCATGGTCCACTTTGCTTTAAAATTCTCACTAATACCCTCCACACATCCACACAACAGGCCCCCATAATGTAGTTCACAGATGGCTCCACACTCATATGCACACCTCAAAAGCACTCTCAACAAGCTTTATCAGCCACTGAAACATGTCTTTATAACTCAGAACTCATACACAATCCCCTCCAAAAAATCCAAAATACTACTGCCCCCCCCGATCCCCCTCTCATGAAAAAATAAATAAAATCCTTCCTCTGAATAATACATCTGTTGAAGTTACTTCTCATAGCAAATTATTAGGGATGATAGAGGATGATGAAATTCAGCTTGCATATACAAAATTACATAAAGACTTGTGCCAATAACTTTCTTACAACACATCTAAAACTACAGTTGCCACTACTTACCTCTTTCCTTCACTGTGTTATGGTGCTCCCTTCCTTACTAACCTCCATGCATCACAAAAATCAAAACTTGAACAATGAATAAAGTGGCTTAAATTGCAGCAAATACCCTTTTCAGAACCCATCACTGCATAGCACTAAAACACAAGAACAACCCCAGTCAGCTAACAGATACACACCTTCTTATCACATGCAAAATTATCCATCATCCGTTTGCTTGTTCAGCACTAAATACCATTCTACATAACCATGTTCCCAGTTGGTCATTACAATCCAGTGACTAAAACTCCTCTCTGTCCACAAACCTAGAAAATCTGCTGAGCATGGTCTGTATTCATATCACATTGCTAAGGCCTGGAACTCTTTAACTGTATTCACCAAGTCAGTACCCTCTATTCAGTCCTTTAAAACCATTCTAAAAGACTTTGTAACCAAAATCAGGATCCGTTCTTGCTCAACTCCAGGATAAATTATATCTCTAAATATGAACAAATACAGTCCCTTTTCATACCTTAAACTTTCTTACTCTTCCTTTTTCACTGTAATATGGCAGCTATGGCTCTTTTTGTGGCTGCTGTTGCCACTTTGGTGATAGATCGGTACAGCTAATGCAGTAAATATGTTTTCCTGACAATGACCATAGGTGTATGTCCACATGTACAGGCACATATGTGGTGCGAAAGCAGTTCAAAAGCTACTATCCAATAGGTATCAGTAAGTAAAATGGGGGTCTATATTCAATCAGCAAATGCTTAAAAAAGCGAATGCTGATTCATCGACCCTATGTAAGCGAAAGCTTACAATCCTGAATACCCAGAACAGCGATTTTTTTCCCAGGGAAAAAAATCGCTGGGCCGGTTTTGGGAGTTTGCCATTTCCTTTACTGTGGTGCAATCTCGGAGTTGGTATATTTAGGTAGGAGGTGGGGGCGAAGCCCCCCACATTATATACTGTTTTAAGATTTTTTTTTTTTTTTTCTGTGGAACAGTGATTTTTTTCCCTGGCGAAAAATCGCTGTTCTGAGTGTTCGGGATTGTAAGCTTTCACTTAAATAGGGTAGATGAATCAGCATTCACTTTTTTAAGCATTCACTGATTCAATATAGACCCTAAAATGAGACTCCACCCTCTCTCCACATTGTTCAGTCAACATCAGTGTACCACAAGGCTCTATCCTTGGTCCACTATGCTTTAACATTCTCACTAATACCCTCCACACATCCACACAACAGGCCTCCATAATGTAGCTCACAGATGACTGCACACTCATATGCACATCTGATGACATGGCACACCTCAAAAGCACTCTCAGCAAGCTTTATCAGTCACTGAGACATGTCTTTATAACTCAGAATTCATGCACAACCCCCACCAAAAAATCCAAAATACTACTTTTCCCCCTTTGATCCCCTTCTCACGAAAAAAATAAATAAAATCCTCCCTCTGAATAATACATCTATTGAAGTTACTTCTCATAGCAAATTATTACGGATGATAGAGGATGACAATCTGAAATTCAGCTTGCATATACAAAATTGCATAAAGACCTGTGCCAATAACTTTCTTACCAACACATCTAAAACTACAGTTGCCCCAACTTACGTCTTTCCCTCACTATGTTATGGTGCTCCCTTCCTTACTAACCTCCATGCATCACAAAAATCAAAACCTGAACAATGAATAAAGTGGCTTAAATTGCAGCAAATACCCTTTTCAGAACCCATCACTGCATAGCACTAAAACACAAGAACAACCCCTGTCAGCTAACAGATACACACCTTCTTATCACATGCAAAATTATCCACCATCCATTTGCTTGTTCAGCACTAAATACCATTCTACATAACCATGTTCCCAGTTGGTCCTTACAATCCAATGACCAAAAACTCCTCTCTGTCCACTAACCTAGAAAATCTGCTGAGCATGGTCTGTATTCATATCATATTGCTAAGGCCTGGAACTCTTTACCTGTATTCATCAAGTCAGTACCCTCTATTCAGTCCTTTAAAACCATTCTAAAAGACTTTGTAACCAAAATCAGGATCCATTCTTGCTCAACTCCAGAATAAATTATATCTCTAAATATGAACAAATACAGTACCTTTTCATACCTTAAACTTTCTTACTCTTCCTTTTTCACTGTAATATGGCAGATATGGCTCCTTTTGTGGCTGCTGTAGACACTTTGGTGATGGATCAGTACAGCTAATGCTGTAAATATGTTTTCCTGACAATGACCATAGGTGTATGTCCACATGTACAGGCACATATGTGGTGCCAAAGCAGTGGCAGAACCGGGAGAAGATCTCCCAGAGGGAGACCAGTTTGTTACCAAATGCTATGCATGTGCATGGACTGTGGATTATGAGTGCAGGCAAGACTGTGACCGTACCTTTCAAGAACGTATTTGACTTAAGCTTGGTGTGAATGTTTATACGGTGGGTGGCCACAGCAGATCAGCACAAAGGGTCCATCACACGGTCACTGATATGATTCTGCTGCTCACACAGAGGCCCAAACCATTACAGAGGAAAAGTTGACTATGGGTGGGTGTGCATCATTACAGACCACCCTCACTAAATAATTCCAGGTGTCCCTCTTTAGGAGGAGAGAGAGAGAAAGAGAGAAAACCCAAAAAGCTTGTGAAGGCCTGGATGTCGTGCTGAACTGGATGCATCATCTTGTGACTCTGTACAGGATGCACTAAATAGGTATTTCCATATATCAGTATCATGTTGCTGTTGCATCAGAACTGTGAGCTCATGTTGAACACCACCATACCCCCCCATAGGCACATATGTAATTCAGGCACATATACAATATCAGGTATGTTTAATTGCATTCTGTACATATGCAGTTACTGATACTATTGATACAGCACTAGCAAATGGGATCATCACATATTAGCAGTGGTGCACATGGAGGTTTATCAGTTTGTTTTCACAGGTGCCACAGTAGCAGCATCCCCTGTTGTGGAACAGGTAATGCTTGATTTTAATACTGCATAAGGGGCTGATGATGATGGCAGCTAAACATAACACATTCTGAAGGCATAGTGCCACTGTCAGAAATATAACACTACCACCCATGTCCAGTGACAAAGCTCTGTTGCCTCTAGAACCAACCCCCACCTCTCCAGTACCCTTGAAAGAACTGGTCATGCTCAGCACTCCTACATAGGATGCATCTTCATCCCCTGTTCATGCACCAGGGTCAGTGGTCAGGAACAGCAAGCTTGTTGCCATTATTGTTATGGCTCCTGCTCATTGGGTATCATAAGGGGAATTTCATTAATGTATGTAGCGAACATTCATCCAGGCATAGGCAGATGCTACCACCACCATCATTGCAGTGATGAAAGATGTAGTGTCCAACCTGTGTGACTATGTAATGAGGTCATGCTAAGTTTGGATCAATCGCTTTATATGTTGGATGGGATCCTGCATGCCTTGACCCTCCATGGATGCAGCTGTCATCATGCAGCAGGCCAAGTGCTGTTCCCATGACCGCTGCATATCTGCCTTCACTGTAGGTATGCCACAGAGGACAGGTAGGTCAAGGTCATGTATCATTACCTCCTCTGCATTGCATAGCAAAACTGAACCTGGTGAGGCATGTTTTTTCTACCCACAGAGTCATAGCCTATGTGGTGATCATGCTCATGGCATGGCCGGGCAATCTTGGTCACACAGATCACCTCTGTCCTTGCAGGTATTGATGCCCATGTCATTCCACAGATTGAATGCACCTGTGATGAGAAACATGTATGGTTTGCAATACTCCCATCAGAGGTCTCACAGTATCCATCACAGATGAGTATGTACACTGCAACAACATCTGGAGGAGCTGTGTCCTCTGAAACCCATACTAAGTAATTTTCTAAAAGATCTAGACAGTGACTGCCCACAGGAAGCACAATCCCTTTCTGCAAAGTATATTCAGTTCTGTCATTCACCCCCTTTACATCTTTAGTCCCCCTTCCACCAATGTGCCTTTTTCTGATCAGACTATCACTTTGCTACTCCCCACATGTGCAAATCATGACTAGTGTAGCCTGTCCTCACTTCTGTATTATATGGCCCTGTGCTACACAGCCAGGATGTAGTATTGCAGGCATCAGTTTTGATCTTTGTTGTGTCTGTTACAGCCCAATGCTGTTGTGACCAGTGATGCAGTGTACTGAGCAAGGCTCTGCCTTGCATGATGTTCTATTTCTGGTTCCTCTGATGGCTCATCCAATGACACATTCTCCATCACCTCCAAAGGCATTTTCCTGCCCTGTCTGTTTACAAACATAGTGTGCAGCATTGAACAGACAACAAATATTTTGCTGCAGGTCTCTGAAGCATACTGCAGAGCACCATCAGAAGAATTTAGCTGGGGGTCTTCAACCATCCAAACCAGTTGATGATGCTGTGAGTCGGTAACATCTCAACCATATTCTGTGGGTAGTGTACTGATGTCATGAGCACTGGGTTTAGACCATATCTGGCATTAAGAATAAAGTTGTCTGTGTGGGAAGTTACCCTGCGCAAATTGCTGGTATAATTTACCAGATATGGGATCTGTGGGAACTGCTTTGATGTCACGTAGACACACTGTGTATAATGCCCTTAACACTACACACTAATTGACAATTGAGGCATTGATGGCAATGTGGGTGCAGTCAATGGTGTCTAGAGCCTCAGAGAAATGGGTTACTTCACAGAAGCCTAGAGTAGAGCTTCCTTCCATGGAAGTTCATGTGGACCACATATAATCCTCCATGTGCTATAGCATCATGTCAAGGAACTGGTGTGGAATTCACAAAGCCAGTGCTTGAAATATTCCTAATGTGTGAGGGTCATTAGCCACAATAAATCATCTGAAAGGGCTTCTAATCAAACTACTGCTATGTGGTGTGTGGCGCAAGGGGTATTTTGTACAATATCGGCACGTATGTGACCTATACCAGTGTTTAATAACGGAAAACTTTCCACAGGATCATCTACTTAATAGATGCACACATTGACTTCCAGAGTTTCCTCAATATACTGGTTCCACTGGTGTAAGCAGTAGGCCAAGCATAATGGTGTCCACTTTTGTAAGTTGCAGGGGATGTAGGATACACCTTAAAACCATGGCTGATTACTGTCATCTACAGCCCCCAAACTATGATGTAAATGCTTATTACACCACATTTTTGCAGACACGGAACATTATTGAACATGTGTTCAGACTTCTGAAGGTCTGTTCTTGCTGTTTGGATAAAGCTGGTGGTACATTGCAGTATGATCCTGAAACCTATAGGAAGATATCAGCAGTCTGTGCCATGCTATGTAACATGGTGTTATGGAAACAGTTACAGCAAGGGAAGCCTTTAGTCCTTCCAGTCATACTTGCACCAACAATGGAGGAGTTACTAGATGAGGAGTTGTCTGTAAGAGGAATCTGATGTTGCAGGTCCTAATGAGAGGCACAGGTAAGTGTAATATGTCATAGCATTGGCAAAATTATAGTGTCTGGCCCATATCTCTAGATCATTACAAGACAAACACAGAACAAAACCAATGCATGCAGTAACATTGCCTAGCTATGGATTACAGTACATTCACTGGTCATGTGGCTAATCAGACACTGCATACCCATATTAGCCTGTCAGGTTGGGAGTTTACAGTCATCATGATTTGCACAGGTGGGGATACAGTGTTAGAGGACAGCAGTGCTAGCAAAGGTAGAGGAATCATGGGTAGTCCCTGTTGCAGTGGTGAGGGACATGGTGAGGTGCCAGAGATAGTTTCCTCTAGTGATGGGGTTGGGCTTAATGGGGTGGGAGTTTTACTAAAAGTACCATGTGGCTATGTAGTTTCAGGTCTGGAGGCTGATGGTCCAGGGGATGATGAAGCACATCAGGTGTGCATGTGGCAATATCTCCATAACAACTACCACAGTGTTCTGGCAGTCATTTGACTTCCTACACATCATGTCCAAGCACAGGCAGATGTTAACAGTAGTATAGCTGCTCTTGAACAGCAGAACCCTGTCTGGGTTACCTGCTGCAGTGTGCTTACAATGGAACAGGATGAGCTTTGTCTTCATCCATGTGAGCATCAGTGACTAGGGTGGAGACCATAGTGCAGCCATGTGAGCAATAACCACAACTAGTGGAGAGACTGCAATTGAACTGGATTAGTGTCAGTTATAGCCATGTGAGTGTCCATGACCAGAGATGAAGGCAGTCGTGGGGCAGTGTTGACAGTGTAACTGTCTCAGGAGTCATGTATCCTCTGCTTTTACCTGCTGTGCATGCCAGCATTGTGCAATGATTACCTAGCATGTCCTTGGCTGCCTATTCTGCACAGCCACATGGATGTACTAAAGAATGCCAAGTTAGATGCCTCTGCCCTCAATAGGCATATCAGCACTTGGTCCCTATATTCAGTGTTACTCTGCCTGCAGTCTTAAATGCACTGCATTCCCTGAAGTAGTTGAAGGTCTTTGCATAGGCCAACCAGCACACTGATCTGCTCTGCCATGATCAGATTATCAGCTGATTGATATTAAGGGTAATACCCAGGCCAGTAACATTCTGTAGTCTTGGTGCCAATGGTAACCTCCATGCCTAGCCCCACTGATGTGAGTGTAATATTTCTGGGCGACATACTTGTATGACATGTCTTAGCAAAGCAGACAGAAATGCCCTTCACTGTTCAGCAGGAATGACACATAACAGTTCCCACATAGTGCATCATCTATGTGAGCTCTGGTAGTTGCCATCAGCCTGGTTCCCACATGCAATCCATCACTGGGGATGAGGGGTCTCTCAATGTCACCACTCAGAGATGCCAGGAAATTCACATAGACTGTCATTTGCTGCTGCTGTGTTGGGGTCTGACCCTGGTGTTCATCTTATCACTGTCTGTTTTCTGAGCCTTGGTCTTGACATAAAGTATCATGCTCTGAGCCAAAATGCATCTGCAGCAGTGTCTTAGTGTGATCACCCACTTTACTACACCAGTTCGTGCCACACTTGGTCATGGAAGACCTTCTTTTCTTTACCCTTTTCCAGGATATGCCTACCATGTGCACTTATGGCTTGCAGTAGCACCTCTGTCTCCTCTGTGCTGCAGTTCTCCAGGTGCTACAAATATTTCTGTCCAATGATAGATCATGTGCATCCACAGGTACAGTAGTGGATCAGATCAGAGTGGGAATGCAGAGCTGTCCCTGTCACACAACACCAGCCTCCTTACACCTCAGAACTTTGCTAGAAACCACAAATGAAGTTTAGCGAAGAGATTTTTATGATTGTGTTATGGCTAGTGTCCAAGATATAGATTACCTGATCATATACAGACAGGATGAGATTCAGGATGCTAAATTCTACAAGTTAATAATAACTGAAAATGCTGTAATGGACAGGGGCTAGAATAGTGCCCTGGAGAACACTGCTGGTAATGTTGTGAGCAGTAGACAGACTCTTATTGTATTTAGTACTGAAGGGGTTCTATCTGTGAGGAAATCTGTAAAACTTATCTAAAGTAGAAGAGGCAAAACTGGAGTTAACCAGGGAATAGATAAGCAAGGTACGATTAACTAAGTCAAAGACATGTTTGCTGCTGATACCATTATGGCAGTATGTAATTTAAACTTTTTGTTAAAACTCCCCACAGAGATATCGATTTAATCAAAGTCACTACAAGTGCTGCTGTTTACATTTCTGCCATTTTCTTTGCATTTTAAAAACACTTACTTACAAGCACTGATTCATGATGGTTGCCCATAGGCAAGAGACATTTGTGTGCACTTAATCATGCAGTCTGAATAATTTGCTACTAAACAATGAGGGAACACACCAGATGATGCGATAGTCGTGCCTGTGACTGTTGATGTTACCATACATCTGTGATGTATTTTTTGTTAATATTTGGGACTAACTAACTTGCACGAAAACTGAAACTGGGCTCCTACTTTAAGCATGCATTAATGCCTGAAAGGGTATTGTGAGATGTTGAGCCTCACTACCATTGGAAGGTGTTTTCACCTGTAGTGCCCACCCTAGAGGGCATTATTGCACTTGCAAAACAATTTAACAGTTAGCCTGTTATCTGTCTGTTTTATTATTAGTATATACAGTTTTGATGTAGGATAGTTCCTCTGCCTAATGTTTCTGGATTGCTTTAGGATATGCAGTTGTTGTTGGAGAAGTATTTTATATCTGAAATATATAAATAATTATGTCTACAGGTGCACACAAAAACATAAACACAGTAACAGGTAAAGAAGGAAAAAGAGACAGTCGTATACAGACACTCTTGGTTTCTCGTACACATTCCCTCTTGCTCTCTTATAGACACACACACACACTCTCTCTCTGACACCCACACTGTTTCAGACACATGCAAGCACACATGCACACAAGCACATGCACACATACACACACACACACACACACTTACACACTCTCAGACACATGCACACTCTCTTACACATGCTGTAAATGAATCCAGCAGTTCATTGAATGTGCACACTTCAGATGTCCTATTGTGATCAAAGAAATACATAAACACTATAACCAGCAGTTTACTTCATATAAAGCATTTGAAGTTGCTCCTCACTCACAATTTGTCTGTCTCTCTCTCTCTCTCACACACACACACACACACACACACATACACACACACACACTGGATTCATTTGCTTATTTTTCCCATTCACTACTGAAAGTAAAGGAAAAGGAAAGTCCTTCTAAGTGCTATTTCAACTGCTTGCATTAGATTGCTATATTTATTTCTTCATTTTCTCCACTTCTAAGAGATCCTCTGTTAGTGAGATGATAGGAGAAGGCAGGCCTGCATAACTATTCCTGGAGTTAGTGAAGTTATCTGTTTATTTATTTTTGGCATACCACAGGAAGGGATGATGGGGTGTCGTGGGGAGGGGATTCTATGAACTTAAGGTGTCTTGTTGCATATCATGCTTAACTTTATGTTTCTGAATTCCTTTCCAAGTAGTTAGACAATGGCAAAGTGTACTAAAAGGAAAAGAGGCTGTTCATTTTTATGAATTGGTTCATATGACATTGATTTATGTAACAGAATGCAAATGGCATTCATCACTGGAAGAAGAGGAATAAAGTTGTGATTCTTCTGTGGACCTTTACTTATCAAGAAATATTTCTGCAGCAAATTTATATCAATGGGAGCACAACTAATTGATTAAGGATGAAAGGATTTAGGCCAGCAGGCCATTCTTGCACCACTGACCACAGTATGGGTATAGCTATGCTGTTAGAAAAATAACCGCAGAGCAAAACAATGAAGGGGACTAATGGTTCCAAATATTCATATAACGTCCCAGATACCAGCAAAAAGTTGTCCGATAAAAAGAAAATGTCAAGATACTTCAAAAAATCAGGTTTATTATAACATGGCAAGGTTAGCGCTTTCGCAAAAATAGCTTCTTCAGACCTTATTACAAACTGATCCCTGAAACAAGTGATTAAAATATACAGCGACAACAGGCTTTCCTTAAAGAAACAAAGCCTATAATAAAAACCATTATTAAAAACTAACATAAAACAATGCATGTGATCTAACAGAAAACATAAAAACATGTTCTTCATAATACCACTAAAATAATGGTAAAAATAAAAAACAAATATATGAGCTAAACCATCATTTCTGATGTCGCAACCTCCTGGACTTCAATAATGAGGGTGGTCCACACCATCGGTTCAAATTTAGGATCTTGGAACAGATTTCTACAACACACAGGAGGGGAGACATTGAAAATCACACAGAAGTTCGGGAGATCAGTTGGATCATTAAATTTAGAGGTGATGCACCACCAGGACTCAATGGGAAAGTCCCTATACACCCATTATTGAAGTCCAGGAGGTTGCGACATCAGAAATGATGGTTTAGCTCATATATTTGTTTTTTATTTTTACCATTATTTTAGTGGTATTATGAAGAACATGTTTTTAAGTTTTCTATTAGATCACATGCATTGTTTTATGTTAGTTTTTAATAATGGTTTTTATTATAGGCTTTGTTTCTTTAAGGAAAGCCTGTTGTCTTGGCGCCCTTTTGTATATTTTAATCACTTGTTTCAGGGATCAGTTTGTAATAAGGTCTGAAGAAGCTATTTTTGCGAAAACGCTAACCTTGCCATGTTATAATAAACCTGATTTTTTGAAGTATCTTGACAGTTTCTTTTTATCGGACAACTTTTTGCTGGTATCTGGGACGTTATATGAATATTTGGAACCATTAGTCCCCTTCATTGTTTTGCTCTGCGGTTATTTTTCTTACATTATTCTGTTTTTGCTGCCTACCGTAGAGCATTTACTCCATTAGGCTTTTTTCTATTTGGATATAGCTATGCTGTTGTCTAACAAATGCAGGCTGGTATCAGAGGATCAGTTTGTAGATGTAGAGGGGAGGGAGAGTGCACTCATATTCAGTTGTCTAATAGTGCAGCATGTATGCCTTTCATTGACTGCAGACAGAATAGTTTTGAGATCTTTTTTTTATTATTCACAAAACACGAATTAAACAGACTGTTATCTTCATTTATTATTTTGGTGGAGGACTGCAATTGTGCACCAACCTTAAGTTTATACGGCCCATCTCAGCCTGTTAAACCAGTGTAAGGCAGCCAGTATGAAGTATTAGCTGAACTGTGCCCACAGCTGTATAGATTGATGTTGAGATACCCACCCTAATGAAAACAGTTGCACATACTTTAGCTTTGTTTAGCTTTGAAGCCAGGCTGCATTACTTTTTTATCCTGGTATAATTTTTTTAAAGAGTAGACAAGGGTAATATTTTTCTCAGATAAATATTCAATCCCAACAGTAATAATTATTGAAATATTTAAATATGCTAATGTTAGCTGTTCATCTTTTGTAGCAAACACTACATTATGCGATGAAGTGAAACTCTTCCGTTTTTGAATGGTGGGAACTGAATGTGCCAAAGCTAATTTAAATTCCTAAGGCTATAATGTACATTGATGACAATGTTGTAAGTTTAGTATAACTTATCAAACAGGATATTCCTACTGTACTAGATCTGTGTGACCTAAGTTAGTACAGCATAAAGGCAAACACTTTTGAGAGATGGAAAGATACTGCTCTTAACAAGGTCACATGCAAGATTTTTGCCAAGCAGGTACTATGTTGTTGAAATAGTTTCAGCTTCCCACTGCGTTCATCTGCAATCAAATTCTCTTCCTTATGTTTGTGTTAAATGGTTATTTACTAGAGCAATCATGAAATAGTTGCCCTAAAACTTCTGCTCTGTAAGCAAAATTTAGACAACTTTTATTTATTCTGTTTATTTTACATTTTTTACTGGGTATCTCCGACTGGGCCAGTGGCCCATTTTCAGTGAAGGCTCATTTACAAAAATTACAAGAAGAGATAGGGCTGGATTCACGAAGGCTTGCATGGAGTCTAAGAGTAGAGTAACACTCCAGGCAGCCAATATGTCTGCCGAGCGATCCAGGAACAGCCGGCAGGGGTGTGCATGAAAGCTCCTAAAACTACCCTTGACGGACAGTGTTATGTTATGCAAATGACCTCATTTGCTGCTGAAAGCTATGCAAATGAGGTAAATTTTAGATCCAGGAAACACTAACCTGTCCGAGTAAGAGTAGTGTTATTTGCAGAAATGTACTCCGTTGGTAACAGAGTACCGTTCTGCAAATAGCAAAACAGAGCTATGACAGCTCCAAATAAAGGATGCATCCAGTTGAGGAAGCATGCCAATGGCCAAATATAAGGCCATTGGCATTTTTATCCATTGCAAAATAATAAAAAATATATATTTTTCCCCCGATCTCCGATGTTTAAGCATAGCGCAGCGCCGCACAAACGTGCGGTGCTCTAAAAACCAGAAAAAAAAATAAAAGCCAAAAATAGGCATTTTATTAAAAATATTCATCTGCCATGCAGGTGAATGTCAGGCTGAAGACAACATGGCTACTGAGTAGTGGTTGCTAAGGGGGGAAGCTCAGTCTGAGAGATGTAATCAAGCATTACTAGGCAATCCTATGCAAATGAGGATAAGGATAGTGAATCCCAATTTTGCCTGCCATGTGAACCATGTCCCTAGAGTGTAAGAGTAGGATTAGGGGAGTAACAGAGTAGAAAATAGGTGACATCATGAGGGGGTATGTACCAAAGACTGTAAGCTTATTGGAGCAGAGTGGCATGTGTTTGCTGTAAGTGACTCAGGACTGGAAGAGGAGTGTCTACAGTTGTCTTAACTGAAACTCAGAAACCGAAGGTGTACGCTGTGGATATTACCAAAGTTTCTTGCAAAGATGCTTACACTGTGTGCACGTGTGTGTGCGCCTGTAAACCCGTCTAAGCCTGTGTGCATGTGTGTGCACCCGTGTAAGCCTGTGTAAGGCTGTCTAAGCCTGTGTGCATGCATGTGCACCCGCCTAAGCCTGTATAAGCCTGTGTAAGCCTGTGTGCGCGCATGTGTGCGTGTTTGCGCTTGTTTGCATGTTGATGCCCCCTGTGGAAACAGAAAGGGAAAAGGAAGGAAAAGAAGTAGTAGGAAGTTAAGCAATGAGAACTAGCAGACCTGCCAGGTGAAATCAATCAGAATCAGCCAATTACACAGGCAGTACACTAGCCCAGCTCAGCCCAGCCCAGCACTTAAAACTCTGCAAATAACATTCCCCCCCATGTTTTTCTCAGAAATACTGCAACACTGCAGTCTACAAAGAGAAGTGAAAACTTAAAAAGCTTAACTGAGACAAAAAAATGTTAGGGTTTGCCATTGCTATTAGAAAGCAACATGTACAAGATGCTGAGGGTGGTGCCATTGTGAATGCTGCTGAGCAACCCACAGTGAGGAGACGGAGAAGAGTGTACAGACCCAGGGTAACCTACCAGGGGCTACATGAGCTGGAGATAGTGGAGTGCTATAGAGTGGACAGAGACCCCCTGCAGCAAATTGTTGAGCTGTGCAGGCCACGCCTCACACACAGAACCAACAGAGGGGAACCCATCCCAGTGGAACCCAAGGTATGTGTTGGTCTAAGAATAATAGCAACAGGTACCTTCCAGAGACTAACTGGTGATATGATGGGGATTTCACAGGCATCAGCATCCAGGGTACTGCACCAGTTCCTGAATGCCATGTCAGCACATGTTGGTGATCATGTATATTTCCCCAATTCTTGTGAGGTATTGGCCAGCAATATGCTTCTCTTCCAGCAAATAGCGGAATACCCTGAGCTAGTGGGTGCAATTGACTGCACGCACATACACATCAAAGCACCAGCCGGTGAGCGGGGTAGGGCCTACATCAACCACAAGGGCTTCCACTCCATCAACTGCCAGGTTGTGTGTGATGTCCAGGGCATAATACTGAATGTGTGTGCTGGCTGCCCTGGAAGCTACCACGATTCCCATATCTGGCATCTGATACAGCTGTACCAGACATTTGCCAATGGGGACATCCTTGACGGTCACCTAGTGGGGGATGCTGGATACGCACTGGAGCCTTGGCTGATGACACCCATCAGAAATGCACACACACCTGAACAAGAACTCCATAATGAGGCACACACACAAACACGAAATGTAATCGAGCATGTGTTTGGGATGCTCAAGTCATGGTTCCGGTGCCTGGACACATCTGGTGGAGCCTTGCAGTACTCGCCAACTACATGTACCCAAATTGTCATGGTATGTGCCATGCTACACATTATGATCCTGCAAAAACAGCTGCAGCAGGAACAGCATGGGGCAGGGCTAAACGGCCCCCCACCATTGCCAAGGCCTGCACAGGCACAGCGTGATTCGGAGGAGGAACAACCTGAACCTGCCCCAGTAGGCAGAAGGAGGCGTGCCCAGTATGCCTTGGCCTTGACAAAGAGGCAACGCATAGCACATACAAAGTAGGAACCTTGGACATGATACCTGTCTCTGACTCACACATAAAATAAAAGGGATGCCTAACTTAACACTACCTGTTTCCAAACATGTATAGGGAGTGTAGTATGTGCATCCAACATAAGCAGCCCTGCAGCACCACCTGAGGCATGATTGCCATGTTTTAAGCAATATAAAGCAGTGCTAAGCAGCTTTTACCAATATTTAGTATATGTAAACAAAATTGCCCATGCTAACTAGCGCAATGTCAGGCAACGTTGAGCAATGTTGGGCAAGGTCGGGCAAAGTTGAGCAAAGACAGGTAAACATGCTCATATTAGCTTTACTGTCCCTTAAGCAGTCTGGTCTGCTCAGCATGAAAATAAAAAGCAGTGGCAGGGCTCGAACCCAGGATACTGTGCACTATAGTCACAGTACTGAACCACTAAGCCATGATAGCATTTCAGTAGCACAGATACAGCAGGACAAATGTACACTAATGCAAACACAAGGAATTGCCGTAACATGCCCCTAAAGAGGCATATGGGTAACCTCACCTACAGGCCTATGCAGACAGAGATCATCAGGCCAGGTGGTGTGATGTGGGTTGTGAAGGCTATGAAGTTGCAATCTAATATATGTGGCAATGGACGCTAAGACGTGTAGTACAGTAGTATGAATCAAGCCAGTACAATAGGCAACAGTACAGACTGAAATGGTGTACCGTACATAGCAGTGCAGGCATAGCAAATGTGTATAAGTGTCAGGTGAACCCCTCATCCTATGTACACCCACAGTAACAATCAAGTGTGGCCCGGGTAAAAATGTACAAATAATAGCTGTCCCCCCTGTATGTAGAAATGTTGATAAGTCTATGCAAAGTGTCTCATGGAAGCCCTGCAGGCAAAGCATGATCCCTGTTGATCTATGACACAAAGGTGAGGCCTGCTGCAAAAATACAACTTGATTTTCCATACACATATAGTATAAATGTCTATACCGGGTGTGCTCACACACTCCAACAAATGTAGTGGATTTCATTCAGCATCACACTGAAAGGTCATACTGGGCATGCTCACACACGTATGCCAAATACGGAGGTGATAAAAAGGGATCTATGGACAAATGTGGATAGACATCTCTACTTCAGAAACACATTCACAAAGTTGTCAGAAAATCATGCTATGTGTTCAGACAAACTGCCAAGGTCTGTGCATGTAGGTCAAAGGAGGTTCCCACTACTCATCAGTCATCAGACCCATCAGAGAGTACCACAACACACTTGCAATTAATCTGATTAGGCATGTTCAGCAGCCAGAAAGACCACTGAAGTACCCTAACAAGAGGATTACTGGCCTCAAACAGTTGCCCCATGCAACAAGACTGAATGTAACCCAATCTGTACTCTGTTGCATACTGTCTACTCAGGAGATCTCTGCCCAACAGACAGGTCGATGTCATGGCTACATTTAGATCTGTTCTGAGTTACAGCTCAATGGCACTAAATATACAGACCCAACTGATATTGCCAACATCCTTGCAGATAGGATCAGTGTTAACTTTACCCCCCCACCCACCCATAAAAGAGCACATCTCTATAATGGAAGACTGCAAAGTTGCTGTCATCATGGCTGCACAGGTAAAAAACACTCTCCAAAGCCAGTATCACAGCAGCCATGGGACCAGTTAACTTTACAGGCTGTGTTCCACACAAACCACAGAATGAACAGGTACCACACTGATGTACCATGTGCAGTCATAGCCTCACCTCATGCTTTGTGCCTGCTGAATGGTGCACAGTGACGGTTATCCCACTACACAAGGGTGGAGACACCACAGACCACAGGAACTAATGCCCCATTAGCCTGATGAGCCCACTCTTCAAGGCCATGGAATGTATCATCATACAACATATAAAAAATTACATTGGTAATCCCCAGACCCTGACCACAACCATGTTGGGTTTGTAAAATGCAGATCATGTCTCCTAAATATGATAGCTGGCAATGAAGCAGTCAACAAAACCATAGACAAGGGTAAGGTGGTTCACGCAGCCTGTGTTGATCCTGCCACAGCTTACAACACCACCCCACACTCTGGAAATATAGATAAACCCACTAAACTAGGTATAAATTGCTATGTCACAAGATGGGTTTCCAACAGGCTTACTGACAAAACACACACTGTGAAAGTAGCAGGCTCCAAGTATGACTTTGGACCAGTGACGAGTGCAGTACCACAAGGTCCAGTCCTGTGTCTTGTCCTGTTTAGTATCTACTTCCCTAAAGTAAACTTTAACATGGAAGGTCTGTGGCTACTGAAGTTTCCAGAGGACAGCAAACTAGGAGCCATAATTGTAAACACTAAAGATGTGGACATCCTACAAAAGGGCCTCACTGAGACAGATGGCTGGTGTCAAAGCCATGAGCTCTAGCTCAATGCCAAAGGGTGCTTTGTCATCCCCTTTGTTAAAAACTCTGTAGCCAAGAACTACAACATAGGTGGTAGTATACTTAACACTGAAAGTGTGACAAGAGACCTTGGGTCACAGGTGGACAGTGGACACAACTGTGATAATCACATCCCACAGTAGTCAGGAAACCCTGCTATGTGGCACACCTCATCACAAAATGTGTCTCATGCAGAATAGAAGAGGACATTGTTCCCCACTACTCATCACTTACTAGAACTATAATAGAGTAGAACTCCACTTTTGCTATGTACCTCACAAGACAACTACAACAACTGGAAAGCCTGCAGCAATACCTCACAAAGAGCATTAGCAGCCTGAAATACATGCCATACACAGACCATCTCAAAATGCTCCATCTATACTCCCTTGCAGATCGCCTACTCAGATGTGTTCACTGCCTAACATACAAAGCTATATCAAGCGCAAAGCTGTTGGACATGCTCCACGTAAAACACTCACAATCCCTCTGACCTTCGGACCCAAAACCATGAGTGAAATACAAAAGGAAGGGGTGTACCCATTTACCTTATGGATACCCACACCTTCAGGTTAGTGGCACAGCATGAGGCCTTGGAGACCATGCAAGTGCAACTAACATTGGGCAAAGCTGCTCATCAGATTGTAGCCTGCTACAGATCACCTACCTTGTCTCAGGAACCTCACTCAGTATTCCTGAGAACAGTGGAAAATATAAAGGTCCTATCAAACACCATTATATGAGGTGATTACAACTACCTAAACATTGAGCGGGAGAATTACTCGTGTACAACATCCTTTGCCCAATGTCTCCTAGAGTTTAAAAACTCTAACACCCTGGAACAGCTGGTCACCATGCCCACTAGAGGTGACACCATACTGGACATGATCATCACCAACATGGGGTACCAATATTCTACAACAGAGATAAAACCCTCGCTGGTAATATCAGATCATAAACTAATCACACTGGACATCCACATCCCACCCCCCCACCCATTCAATGAAACCACCGTGAAGACATTTACAAAAGCAAACTGCACACGTCCCAAGAATAAAGTGGAAAGTTCCAAAGCCCTCATGCTATAGGATAATGGTATACAATCTGCCGAATCATTTACAAGTGCATCCTATGAGCATCTACAGGGATGCATGGATCAAGGCATCACAAATAAAACCAAGATGCACTCCTCCAAAAATAAGAAAACAATATGGTGGTCATTGGCCATAAATAAGCTAGACAACAGAAGGAGGAAACTAACACCTGATAGAGCCAACTTCACTAAAGGAAAGGCATCACTGATCATTATTAGGAAGAAACAATGATCACTCATAAAATAATTCAAGGACAGTTTCTAATGAAAAATTGCCAAGGAATGTAAGAATAACAACCACAAAGCCTGCGGTAGCTATACCAGACATGTAGGTGTCAACTTCCAAATATGCTGTCATCTACTGACAAATGCAAAAAATACACTGAACCAGCTTTCATTGCCCACATCCTGGGGGACAAGTTCAGTGTAAACTTCCCCGCTTCACCCCCAAAAGGGCCTGTATCCATCACAGAAGGATGCAGAGCCCCAGACTTCATGGACATGCAGGTAAAGACAGCCCTCTCCAAAGCCAAGAACACAGCATCAATGGGACTGGATGGTGTCCCAGGCTGCATCTTACACTAGGCCCAAAAGGAACTACACCCTCACCTACATTCACTGCCCAGACTCAAACAAACCACAGGCTATGTACCCAAAGAATGGCATACACTAACGGTCATCCAGCTCCACAAAGGGAATGCCACAACAGAACCTGGAAAACATTGCCCTATATGTCTACTCAGCCTGGTCTACAAAGCTATTGAGCAAACTGTCATGGAACCCATAAATAGAGATACTGGAGACCTCCATACACTGGACTCTCACAACCTTGCCTTGTTAAAGGTAGATCCTGCCTCCTAAACATAGTTGACTTATTTCAAACAGTTACCAAGGACATAGATGGAGATGAAAGTAGTCCACACAGCCCACCTGGACCTCATAAAGGAATTTTTACACCATTCCCCACTCTGTCATCATGGACACACTTACCAGCTTGAACATTAACAGCTATGTCACAGGATGGGTTTCCAAGTGGCTCACAGATCAAACACACATGTTCAGAGTTGCAGGTGCCATGTCTGACTCTAAGCCAGACACAAATGGCATCCCACAGGTCTTGGTCCTGGGACCCCACCTGTTCAGTAGACACTGCTCAGAGGTACAGGCAAGCACAGAAGGAGTATTGCTGAACAGGTTTGCAGATGACTGCTAACTGTGGTCCATAATCGACTCTATGGCTGTGGCACAGGTTTCATCATATGCACAGGGTGTGTTGTTGGTTTGCCAGAGGCCTACAGTGAGCCATACAATCGACATGTGTGTGTGTGTGTGTGTGTGTGTGTGTGTGTGTGTGTGTATGTGTGTGTGTGTGTGTGTGTGTGTGTGTGTGAGGGTCAAGAGTACTGCTATGGGCCAATGTTGATGTAATGTGTGCGGGTATATGTTAGCCCTAGGTGTCTTGTTTATGTGTGTGTGTGTGTCTGCATGCACACAGTTCCACCATGTGGCTGCCATATACAGGTATTTGTGAGATAGCCACAGACTGTACCTGCCAAGCTTTACAGATCACCGTCTCTGGCCACAGATATGGTACCTGTGCCTGACAGGGGTGCTACTGACACTATCAGCTACTAAGCCTGACTGGGTGCTATCCCCAGAGGTAGATGGATGTACACTCGACCCAGGTCCCTGCTGGGACTGTCCAGAGCCACGTGCACATGGTCTTCTAAAATGGTCTATGGACAACCCACCCCCGATATTGCTGGGGCTGGTACTGGCACTACGGAAGCGGCTGTGACTTGAGGAACGTCCGCGGTGACTGCCAGCTGCTGATGATGCTGGCATATGTCCACGTCAATGACTCAACTGTCCCGCACTGTCCTGACACATGGACATGACATTGCGGAGGACATCTAATGTCTCACCCCGTCTATCAGTCACCTCAGTATAATGATGAATGGAACATGCTAGGCCATGGATACTGTCAATTACGGCAGTATGTGCCCTCTGTGCCCTTAGTCCCTGTCTGGTGTACTGCTCCATATGTGCCTGTGCCTCCATGACAGCCTGGAACATGCATGAGGTTGTAAGACCTGTGGCACATCTGCCAGTGGCATGATGAGCAGCAGTGCTCTGATGAGAACCCCTGGACATCTGCCTATGTGGTACCCTTCCAGACATCTGGGTATGGCTGCTGTGTCGGGATGCATGTGCCATAGATACCACACTGTCCTGGCCAATGCTGGCTGTATGCTGTCCTTCAGCTAAGGGCATTGGTGATGGATGTATTGGCAGTATGACTGTGTGCATGGATGGGGAGGACACTTGTGTACTGTCGATTGGTGGCCCAACGACAGACCCTGGCAAACATGCCTGTGCCTCAACACACCTGTCATCATTATCACTATTATGCTCAGTGACATCAGTTTCCCTGCTGCAGTGAACCAGCTAAACTCAGCACCTGTGAGAGGAAGACAGGAAACACACTTTACGACCTGTACATGATGTCGGCACGCATGCACACATGCACACATGAACACATGCACACATGAACACATGCACATATGAACACATGAACACATGCACACATGAACACATGCACACATGAACACATGCACACAAATACACTCCTCACTAAAACAGACACACACACACACATGCACACACACACACATGCACACACACACACACACACACACACACACACACACACACACACACACACACACACACACACACACACACACACACACACACCACCACCAGCATTCCAGAACATACGCAATAGTGTGTGATGGTGGGGTACAGTATTGCAAACCAAACATTTATATCAAACGTGTCAGCATGCAGGATGTGTGTTGCTCAACAGCATGCAGTGTGAGTGTAGACAGCCCTTGCTAATAACAGTATACATGGCTTTGATGCATGTGTGTTTTTGTTCAGTGATTGGCCTCACTCTGGAACGCAATGTGTACATGGACACAACATTGCTGTGCAAGTATTAAAAGCTCTGCAATGTCCTGTGCACCATCACTCACAGGTATACATACTGTGGCTGGATGTGTATCTGTGTGTCACATTGATATCCATTTTTGATTAGAGCATTTGTGTCTTTAACAGATAATTGTGGACACAGGTTTAGCATGTGCATGCTATGTATACACACAGGATGAGTGGTGCATGTATACCTCATGGAATACCATTGCTCAACATAGCCATTGTACAGTTGTTATGGTGAGTGTAGGACATATTGTGGACATGTCAGTGCCAGCCATGACATGGCATGCTACAACACAACTGCAACATTAAACATCACACATACACAATGTGTGTCATGTGACCTATACACTCAATAGCATTACAAGGTATATGTGTGTCACTTTGTACAAATGGTGATTGCTATGCATATTGTGTATAGGTGCATATGTTTGCACACACACAACATTGAGGTGCATAGCAATTAATGATATGTGTAGTACTGTGGCCACTGTAACTGGATGGGGTGTAGTACCATGAGCCATCATCATGCAGCATCATGTGGTCACTCAAGGCTACTAATGTGTGCCAGACCGGCACATAGCATGCTGTACCTGAACTGCAGTACCATGGCTAAATTCACCATTTCACAGCCAGTTGTTACATGGGTTTGTAAGGTGCCCAATAGAGGCCATTGCCTAACATGAATGTTATGTGTTGAAGAGTGTCACACATCCACATGAGAGACCTCTACCCCCTCAGATATATTATGTGTGCTGTGTGGATGACATTTGGGATACTGGAGTGTGACCTTACAGCGGGTGTCTGAATACGCCATGTGTAGCATGTTAACATGTACTGTGTATGACACAGTTGTGTATGCTGTGTGCATGTGTATCGACTCTGCCTATCCAATATCCACTACAGTGTTGCCACAATTGTGTGGGATGCTCTGTGCATTGCATGTGTTTGAGGCAGCTACTCGCGTTACTGAGATGTGCATAGTCTCACAGCAAACATGCACAGCATGCATTATGTGCAGGTGTGTGACGTGTACATGGCCTACACCTCACCTATGACATGCACATTTAATTAGCAATATTAAATGTAGAACACACTCACCAGCATGGGTCTGCTGCCTTGCTGTCACACCAGAGGGACCTACAAAGATATGAGACACTTTGTCAGTCGCAACAACTGTGGCATTGCTACTGTGTGTTTGTAATCTTACGGTAGTACGATGGTTGACAGTCACAGGCCTGCAGATTATATTCCTAATTGTTATTATTGCACAACACTGCAGTGGTGGTGCTGCGGTAGCGTTGTCGCCTTATAGCAAGACGTTGTCCTGTTCGATTCTCAGCTAGAGCAACTTCTGTGTGGACGCATACTTGAATGGGGTGTGCCTTCGTTGAAGGTTGTGAATCAGGGCTGGTAACCTGGTATGTAAAAATCCACTACCAATCATTAGCGGACCGGAGTTCCACTGTGGTGACCCCTAACTGGGAAAAGCCGAAAGACACAAACAAACAAACAAAATAGGCACCACATCTTGTGACTACACAGTACACATCTCACATAAGCATGATCTACCAATAGTGGTAACAGTAATGTACAGCTATGCCATGTTACCTGCACGTTCCATGTCAACTTGCTGGGTGGCTCCGGCCTCCATGATGATGCATGTTAGTTGTTGTTGTTGTTGTTGTTGGCCAGAAGCCACCTGGCTCAGGAGCAGTTCTTCCAATATGGTGAGGGGGGATGGATGGCTACCCCACCACCTGTGGCAAGCTGTTGTCTACTGATATCAGATGCACGCTGCCGGACATATCTAATTAAATCACTGCAGTGATGGCATACCTGCTCATATATCCGGTTATGCATGCCTATGTCATTTACCCTACGGACAAGATCTTGCCACAGTGCAGTCCACTCATGCTGGTCCTGGCTGGTTCTTGAGAACAGCAGGCCATAGTGCTGAACCATGGTGGCTGTAATCCCTTCCTCATCTGCTGGGCTATACGAGGGATTACGATGGTGGGCCACGACCCTGGAAGACAATGAAACAATATGTGTGAGTAAGTCAAGTGGCACACTTAACATTCTAAAGTACAGATATCAATTAACTGCCATATATAGCAACCTACTGGCTGTCAAAGGATACACACTTTCAATACTACATATCAGTGCTCAACCCACAACTGCCTGACAGTGCCTGGCACACTCTATATATCAAACCATGTTTTGCACAGCAACAAAGATAAACCAGTATGTAAAACTATACAACAGTACATGGCACACTGTATGCGACACAATGTACCACCTAGCCACAGGGGGTATATATCAAGCTAATGCATAAAGTAACATGTAATCCATTGCAATGATTGTAAAGTCCAGTTACAGTATTACCAGTATACCACACTAGTCATTGATGGCAAACCCCTACCTAACATATGTGCTAATTCGTTAATATAGGTGGCTTACTGCTGTACTAGACTATACATGTTGATAGATACGCACCTATATCCTGTAACACACATATGCTGAGGCCATGGTACAGGCATAAACACATACACACATCAGACATACATACCAGACACAAAGGTATGGCAACCCACATGACCTTTACCTGTGTACCATACAGTACTGTGTGTCAGTAGTTACAAAACCTTATGCCTGAGGTATGTCATCTGTGAGGACTACGGGGAACACACAAAACAGCGGTTCCAAGAAATGTGGACATACACCATACTGTGCTGTTTAGGCATGCAGCTTCAGGTAGTACTACAGTTCATACAGGGGTTGGATTCAACAGCAGTAACAATCAATAAGCATACATGTACTGCTGTAGCCTACAATGGGACACCCCAGTTGACACCAACGGACTACGTCAGACCATATGGCATACTGCTTTTTCTGCCTAGCAATAGCATACACATCTTTTGCTGGGATCACAGCTAGGACACATAATACCATGACAGAAACAGTTTCCCACTTAGCTATCACTCATATACAGAACTCTGATACATTCACCAACACATTCACCATCACACTCAGTCAACCTCACATAGCAATTATTGCAACAAGTACATGGGGGTGCGTATTGGTTCATAGGTAGGTTATAGGCTTTTGGCCCTAGGACCTAAAGATGTCTAGCCATAAGCTACCCTGACCTTTGACACACAGGTAATTTCATTTCACGTGGCCCTGTCAAGCAGAGCCACAGAGGTGATTCCTGGGGTGTATTTCCTATCTCCCATACAATCATCAGGATTATATATGACGACTGCTAATTAGGAGCTTTGTTTGCTATTGATAGGTGGTTTGTTCCAGAGTATGGGATGTCTCTGAGATAAGAATCTATCCCTCCAGCATGTGCTGTTTATTGAGATGACAAGGTTTAGGTCCCTAGAGCGTGTAGCTCGTAGGGATTGTGATCTGTTTACGTGGAGCATGTCCAACAGCTCTGGGTTTCACATAGCTTTGTATGTTAGGCAGAGGTCACCTCTGGGTAGGCGGTATGCGACACAGTCTAGCTGTGGTTTTGTGAGACGGTCTGCATAGGGCATCTGTTTGAGGCTGGTATTACTCTTTGTGAGGTATGTCTGTGTCCTTTCCAGTTGCTGTAGATGTCTTGTGAGGTACATACCACATGGGGCATTGTAAGCTATAATGGGTTTTATGTGTGTGGAGTAGAGGGAACACTGACCTATATTTCCCTGGATGACACACCTTTTGTGATGACGTGTGCCATGTAGACAGATTACATGACTAGTGTGGCACTGTGATTATCAAAGGGGAGACTACTATCCACCTGTGTCCCATGGTCTCTTATCACACATTCGGTGTTAAGTAGACTACCACCTATGTGGTAGTTAATGGGTACTGAGTTTTTGCAAGGAGGGATGCCAATGCAGTGTCAACATTGAGCTTGAGTCCATGGCTTTGTCACCAGGCATCTGTTGCAGTAAATATGACCCTGTCTCTCTCTCTCTCTCTCTCTCTCTCTATATATATATATATATATATATATATATATATATATATATATATATATATATATATATATATATATATAGACACACATACATATAAACATCCATTGGTGTACATATAGATATACATATAGGCACATATACAGTCCACCTTTCATGGTGGGAATATCAAGTATGCGAAGGTTGTGAGGTATACAGTTATGTCATAATATTGCACAGTGTTGGGTGGAATGCATTGAAGGTGTTCTCAGCCCCTGCAGCTTTAGCAGGCCTCACTGGCTGCAACACTGCAAACCTGATGAATCATACCCACAGTGTTTAACCACCAAATGTCATATACCAGCACTGTATGCTGTCTGGTTTGCCACACACTACAACCTACATAGAAATATGCACATAACAACCTTCAACAGCATATATATGTCCACCTTTCACAAACAGTTGCAGTATGTCCCTTGCTCTATGCACATGTACAGATGCTAATATATCTGACACAGACAGATCTCTCCATATGTGCGTGCCATACACACACAAGGACCACCCTGTTGTAAGTCCTTGTCCCTCACGGCTGACCTGTTGGGCCTTGCTGCAACATGAACAGGTGTCACATGTGAGCACACAGTAATATTAGAGGGTGTATATATAGCTGCAAATGCTAGATTAGCATACTAGCCTGGTGCAGCTGTTGCCAATGCTAAGCTACACGTTAATATGACTATCATGCATTTGTTACTCTGGCACATCCATGTTTACATAACTGTATGTGCTACTCCCCCAAACAGACATTGTACACACTACTGTACAGAACACAGATAACATGGATCAGATGTTTGACATTTAATGTTGAACTACATATGTCACAGTCATATCCCACTGCACACAGCTACACACTGATTTCTCCATGGCAGTAGATATGCAGGGCATCTGTGCATAGATACGTACTGCTGCCACATATAGATGATTCAAACTATGTAGAGTACTCTTCAAAAACATCTACTACATGCCAGTAAATGCATATTTGTTACATACCTTTCCTTTGTATGTGTTTGTAGTAGTCAGCTCTGTGTGTTTTGTACACTTTTTTTTATATCGCCCCAGTTCCTGGCTGCTGTGCATCCTCGGCTGTGAGCGTGTCGCTCTCATTTTTGCCCTGAATCTTTTCCCCCTGTGTTTTTGCCTGGGTGGATATTTGGACCTAACTAGGGCTGTACTCCCTATTGCCAAAGCAATACTCTCTGCTGCTTCAACTCCCTTCGAAGACAAGTATACCCAAGAGACTCTATAAGAACTTAAATATTTTTGCCCTGAATCTTTTCCCCCTGTGTTCTTGCCTGGGTGGATATTTGGACCTAACTAGGGCTGTACTCCCTATTGCCAAAGCAATACTCTCTGCTGCTTCAACTCCCTTGGAAGACAAGTATACCCAAGAGACTCTATAAGAACTTAAACATTTTTGCCCTGAATCTTTTCCCCCTGTGTTCTTGCCTGGGTGGATATTTGGACCTAACTAGGACTGTACTCCCTATTGCCAAAGCAATACTCTCTGCTGCTTCAACTCCCTTCGAAGACAAGTATACCCAAGAGACTCTATAAGAACTTAAACATTTTTGCCCTGAATCTTTTCCCCCTGTGTTCTTGCCTGGGTGGATATTTGGACCTAACTAGGGCTGTACTCCCTATTGCCAAAGCAATACTCTCTGCTGCTTCAACTCCCTTTGAAGACAAGTATACCCAAGAGACTCTATAAGAACTTAAACATTTTTGCCCTGAATCTTTTCCCCCTGTGTTCTTGCCTGGGTGGATATTTGGACCTAACTAGGGCTGTACTCCCTATTGCCAAAGCAATACTCTCTGCTGCTTCAACTCCCTTCGAAGAAAAGTATACCCAAGAGACTCTATAAGAACTTAAACATTTTTGCCCTGAATCTTTTCCCCCTGTGTTCTTGCCTGGGTGGATATTTGGACCTAACTAGGGCTGTACTCCCTATTACCAAAGCAATACTCTCTGCTGCTTCAACTCCCTTCGAAGACAAGTATACCCAAGAGACTCAATTAGAACTTAAACATTTTTGCCCTGAATCTTTCCCCCCTGTGTTCTTGCCTGGGTGGATATCTGGACCTAACTAGGGCTGTACTCCCTATTGCCAAAGCAATACTCTCTGCTGCTTCAACTCCCTTCGAAGACAAGTATACCCAAGAGACTCTATAAGAACTTAAACATTTTTGCCCTGAATCTTTTCCCCCTGTGTTCTTGCCTGGGTGGATATTTGGACCTAACTAGGGCTGTACTCCCTATTGCCAAAGCAATACTCTCTGCTGCTTCAACTCCCTTCGAAGACAAGTATACCCAAGAGACTCTATAAGAACTTAAACATTTTTGCCCTGAATCTTTTCCCCCTGTGTTCTTGCCTGGGTGGATATTTGGACCTAACTAGGACTGTACTCTCTATTGCCAAAGCAATACTCTCTGCTGCTTCAACTCCCTTCGAAGACAAGTATACCCAAGAGACTCTATAAGAACTTAAAGTACGTACATCTGCTACACCTGTACTATTGTACTCTTGCTCTCCTAGCAGTAGCAGTATACTCCCTGTCAGGATTGCCAGCAGCCAAACCCACTCAACTATACTCCTCCATCTTCCATACCTCTCACTGTTCTTTGCCACTATTGCTCCCTTCTCCTTCCATCCCATCAGCCCAAGTATTCACTGGTGAGTCTTTGCATTTCTGCATAGTCCACTAGTGAACACCCCTTCTCCATTCTTCTGAGCTTAGGGCTTTAACTTACAACTCTCCTTGTGCCAGAATAGAACTGACCCTAACAACTCTCTCCTTCGATACCGTCAGCCCACTCCTTGCATCTTGTCCAGACCCACTCCACTTCACCTTCTACTACTTACACTTTACTTATATTGCTTCTCTGATAGTCTCTCGCTCCTCTTCTGCTCTTGGGCTCAGCTACCTTGTATTACTCTGCACTCTACTTCCTTTCTTCTCCCTTCACTCTCCATCTTCCCTACTATTTTATTCCCACCTACACATCCTGTGCTTTTCTACTGCATCTCCACCACTTGATCCCCTTGTGCATACCTCTCTTCTCTCTCTCTCCCTCCCTCTCTCTATCTCTCATCCACTTTACATATCCTGCCCTTTCCTTCTCCTCTACATTTCCTAACCTCTCTCCTTTGCTTTTTCTCCACTCCCTGGTCTGCCCCCCCCCCCCGCATATTGTAGTCGTATAACTCGTCCTCTCTGTTCCCGCCATTATCCTACTCCTGCTCCTCCCCCCTCTCCATCCGTTCCCAGAAGGTGATAAAGGTCCCTCCCCATCCCTGGGCGCCATTTTTAATCTCGCCCGTTCCTGGCTGCTGTGCATCCTCGGCTGTGAGCATGTCGCTCTGTAAGTTGAGACTGTTTTAAGAGGGCTCCTGCTTTTACTGTAAAGGTGCTCGGAACTCTATGAACCTGCTTATCCTGTTGTGTTTGACTCGCTTTAGCCTGTTTTGTTGTCAGTTTATATGCTGGTCTCACGCATATCTCTCAGTTATGCTGCTGTTTGATTACTGTATTGCACTATGTTGACTGCATGGATGTACCTGCTAATGTTTTATTTAGCGACTGCCTTCCCCGTTGAAACACTATCTTTTGATGCCTTGCTTTTGTCTGTAAATGTTTTATTCAAATAGCGACTGCCTTCCCAGGTAAAGCGCTATCTCTGCTCCCTTGATTTAGGTTTTGTCCAAAGGTTATATAGATAACACTACCAGAGGTTTTACCTTTCTTTCAAAGGCTGTTTTGTTAAATCTTAGATAGCGACTGTCTTGTGAATGTTTTTTCACTAGCGACTGCCTTACCAGTTGTCTGAGGGCTGTATAGTTATTACTATGAGATGTTTTCACCACTTTGTTTCAATGGCTGTATGTTAGATGTTTAGAAGTTAGCGACTGTCTGTAAATGTTTTACGCTAACAACTGCCTTCCCAGATTTTTCACTAGCGACTGCCTTACCAGTTGTCTGAAGGCTGTATAGTTATTACTATGAGATGTTTTCACCACTTTGTTTCAATGGCTGTATGTTGGATGTTTAGAGGTTAGCGACTGTCTGTAAATGTTTTTTGCTAACAACTGCCTTCCCAGATTAAGCGCTATCATTGTGCCTGATTTACATAATTGTTTGAAGGCTGTATGGATTAAGCCACTGGATGCTTTTACCAGTTGTTGAAAGCTGTATAGATAAATCTTTAATCCTTTACATTAGGATACAGGGACTCTAGATAGTGCTTTCTTAGTGTGTGATACTGCATGTGGCACTTTTAATTGTACTGGCGACGTTTTTTATTACAAGCAATGTGCTTCCCTCCACGTGCTCTGTAAAACGCTGCTGTGAGATACTGTGTATTTAGACCTTGCTCTGCTTACATTACTAGCTCTACTAGAATAGGTAATATATGTTTATGCTTTATCTAGCTCCACTAGCCTCCTTTAAATGTTTCTACTGCCTTCTATGTAGACTGTACAAACACACTAGTATTAATACACTTAGTAGCTTCCTCCTTACATAGCTTTAGTAGTAGATAAAGTGCATTTTAAAGTGTTACTAACTGTGTTTTGTTTTCCTCCATCTTTTCTTTCCTCCAGCATTTTTGCCCTGAATCTTTTCCCCCTGTGTTCTTGCCTGGGTGGATATTTGGACCTAACTAGGGCTGTACTCCCTATTGCCAAAGCAATACTCTCTGCTGCTTCAACTCCCTTCGAAGACAAGTATACCCAAGAGACTCTATAAGAACTTAAAGTACGTACATCTGCTACACCTGTACTATTGTACTCTTGCTCTCCTAGCAGTAGCAGTATACTCCCTGTCAGGATTGCCAGCAGCCAAACCCACTCAACTATACTCCTCCATCTTCCATACCTCTCACTGTTCTTTGCCACTATTGCTCCCTTCTCCTTCCATCCCATCAGCCCAAGTATTCACTGGTGAGCCTTTGCATTCCTGCATAGTCCACTAGTGAACACCCCTTCTCCATTCTTCTGAGCTTAGGGCTTTAACTTACAACTCTCCTTGTGCCAGAATAGAACTGACCCTAACAACTCTCTCCTTCGATACCTTCAGCCCACTCCTTGCACCTTGTCCAGACCCACTCCACTTCACATTCTACTCCTTACACTTTACTTATATTGCTTCTCTGATAGTCTCTCGCTCCTCTTCTGCTCTTGGGCTCAACCCGCTCCGTTCGCCCTGCGGGCTCACTCCGCTCCCCCACCCTGCCCCCAATTCCCACCCGCCCCCAGTACCTCTACATTTATCCCTCCAACAATCCACTCCCACTTCCATTCTACTCCAATCAGTACTCAGACCTCTGAACACACCTTCCTTCTTTCCCGCCAAAACGAACTTTCATTCTCCTCCCCATTCTCATCTGATTAACCAATCCTACTCCATTCCCTCTTCCAGACCACACCCCTCTATAACTAATATTACTCTCCTCACTTCTGATATACCATACACTCTCTCTATATAACACTATCTCCTTTACACCAACAACAATATTCTATCACTGTCCTACTGTTACATTTTACAATATGCTCTCTAAATACTCCTCCATCTTCCCTTCACTACTACTTCTCCTCTCCTTATCCTACTTCCACCATCTCTCCCAGCCTACTATTTCCTTCAACTTCCAATCCTTTCATATAACTAACCACCACAACCCACCTCCACTACAATCATACTCTCTCATTTCCTCCTATCTATACCACTCAGACAACCTTATTCTTTTTCGATTCAAACGTATCCCCCATCACACAATCTCCATTCCTATAGGCACTAGCAAATCCCTCCATTTCACAATAAACCCCAATCTTGCCACCCTGCTATCTATTAACCTAAACTATTACATACAAAACCTGATTAGTACTCTCCTATCAGGTGACATCCATCCCAACCCAGGCCCTGCCACTATAACCACCACAACTAAATCCTTACTATTCACTTCCTTAAACTCACAAAGTATCGTTAACAAAGTCCCCAACCTTCATGCTTGGCTTATACACAATAAACCTGACATCTTGACTATTTCTGAAACCTGGTTGAAACCACATATTAAGGACTCTGAAGTAGTTCCCCCAAGCTACTCCATCATAAGAAAAGACAGACCTCTCATAAAAGGCGGAGGAGTAGCCCTTATATATTCCTCCTCCCTAGTAGTTTCTCCCTACAACAAACCTATCCCACACTTTAACAACGCTGAACTTCTCCTTACTCTATTACAAATCAATAACTACAAACAAATATGTATAGCTTCCCTCTATATCCCCCCAGGTGACAATATCTCTACACTTGAACTTATCCTCTCTTGGCTATCCAGTAATATTAGTAATGAAACCATAATCCTTGGAGACGTAAACATTAACTGGGCCCTTATCCAAGCTCCTTTAAACACCACTAATATCAACCTCTACCATTTCTCACAACTGATCAACTTGCCTACTCACCCAGCCAAAAACCCCTCAAATGGGACTATACTGGACTGGATCCTAGTCTCTCATCCCCACTATTTCACCAAAAGTGGCATCCTTCCCGACCCACTAGGTGACCACTTACCCACCTTTACCCACCGACTCCCTACTATCCTTCAACGGACCCACAACTTCATTACTATCCGCAACCAAAAAACTTCAACCCAATAACCTTTTCAAACTCACTAAAGGCAGTAAACTGGACTTGTCTAAAAACATTACCTCTAGACAACGCAGTCTCATACTTCAACTCAACATTCTTAAAATTACTTGACTCCCAAGCTCCCCTACAGACCAAGAGAATAAAAACTAAATCAGCCCCTTGGCTATCTAAAACTACTCTATCTTTCATGAGACAAAGAGACAAAGTGTGGGCACGCTACCAAAAACATAAGACAACCCCACTCCTCAACGAATACAAACTGCTCCGCAATAAAGCTAAGAAACACATCTCTTTTGATCGACAAAACTACTTCTCTACACTCCAAAACCAAAACAAAAACAACCCTCAAAAATTCTGGAAAGGAATCTCCACTCTCCTCCACCCCAGCGAACCAGATACTCCTACCCCAGATCCAAATGCTCCAGAACTAGACTTAGCACCCAATTTAATTCCTTCTTTATTGACTCTATTTCAAAACTGACCTCCTCATTCTCTACCTCCTCCCCATCTTCTAATACCCCATCACTCACCCCCATAATCTCTACATCAACACCCTACTCCCAATCCACCAATTCCTCTACCCCCTCTTCCATACAAATCATATCCTCATCCATACCACCCCAGAATTCAACGCTGCCCGACTGCACTCTCTTCACTTTAAATCCCATTCCTACTACTACTATTAAGAAACTCCTCCAGAAATTGAAACCATGTACCAATGCTCCTGATAATATCCCTTCTTACTTCCTTAACATTGCTGCCGAAAGTCTGGCCTACCCAATTAGCATCCTAATTAACCGCTCCCTACTAGAAGGCACAGTTCCCCAAATTTGGAAACAAGCCTTTATTATACCATTACACAAAGGTGGTAACAATAATAACATTACCAATTTTCGTCCCATAGCCATCCTGTCCCCCATTTCAAAAATCCTTGAAAAATGTGTGCAAATCCAACTCCTTCCTCATCTCCTAGACAACAACCTTATAACTCCCATGCAGCATGGCTTCAGACCTCATCATAGCACCATGACTGCCCTTCTCTCATTCCTTGAAATAGTAAATAAAGCATGAGAATCTGGACAAATCGTTTCCACCTTACTCCTTGATCTTTCCAAAGCCTTCGATACTATCTCTCACAGCCTGCTCTTAACTAAACTCTCCAAACTCCACCTATCCTCCTCCTCTCTGAACTGGTTCTCTAGCTATCTATCCAACAGAAATCAAGCTGTAAATTGGAAAAAAAGCAACTTCTTCTTTCCTAAGTACCCCTACCGGAGTTCCACAAGGCTCCATATTGGGCCCTCTTCTCTTCAATATCTTTATTAATGACTTCCACAAATCTATCCCTTTCTCTAGCATTGTCCAATATGCAGATGATTCTACTATCATCTGCTCTGCCTCTTCTATCTCCACCCTACAAAAACTTACTCAAGACGCCTTCTCTTCCACAGAGCAATGGATGCTAAGCAATCATCTAGCTCTCAATGCCACCAAGACCAAATTAATGTTATTTACTCCCTCCAAACTCCCTCCCCCCAACATGAACTCACTCTTAGTTACTAGTCAAAATAACTCACCTCTTGAAATAGTGTCAGAGACCAAACTACTTGGGGTCCACATTGACAACCAACTAAAATTTAATTCCCACCTACAAAAGAACATCAAAAAAACACATCAAAAACTTGGCATGCTGTATAGACAAAATGCCTACCTCACACCCACCACTAAAATCACTCTAGCTACTTCCTTCCTTATTCCCTCCCTCCTCTATGGTGCCCCACTACTTACTAATCTTCAGTGCTCATTAAAAAAACAGCTCACTTCTTGCTATAACAAAATTGCTAGATTCGCTACCACTCATAAGTCTTCCACTCACCACTGTCTCTCCCTCCATAAACTTAAATGGTTAGAACTTCCCAACTATCTTGCTTACACTCAACTAACTCTAGCCCACAAGCTTATTCTAAACCCCTCCAACTGTCCCTCCCTCTCCTCTGCCTTTAAAATGCACCACCCTAATAGAGTTCTAAGGTCTAATAATCAAAATCTATTAGAGGTCCACAAACCGACTCATCCCCCAGGCAAAAACCTCCTTTCCTTCAGCCTTGCTCGCCTCTGGAACTCCCTACCACCAAACATCCGCACTACCT
Organism: Protopterus annectens; assembly: GCF_019279795.1. Lineage (NCBI taxonomy): Eukaryota > Metazoa > Chordata > Ceratodontiformes > Protopteridae > Protopterus > Protopterus annectens. The sequence goes on along the minus strand of NC_056741.1, from coordinate 1,247,289,712 downwards.
CAAACCACTCTACCTTCAAGAAGTCACTTTACTTACACCTAGCATCTCAATGGGAATGCTCTTGTACCCACCCCACATAACCAACTCTACCTTTGGCCTATACTAACAAATTCTACTCTATTCATCTACTATGTTTGTTCATTAAAACGCATTTATGTTTTGCTTTTAGTCCTTTGTTAGCCTGTACCAAGATTGTCACTGCCAAATGTTAAGTACATTTATGTTTGCTTATGTTCTTTTATAGTATGTACCTACATATTTACTGTCAAATGTTAATGTACATTTATTTTCTTTTTTGGAGCTTTTCTCCCCGGGACTCCATTGAAAACGGGTTCTTCAATGGCCCAATGGACTATCCTGGTAAACCAACTGCAATAAATAAATAAAAATAAATAAATTATTTTTTGTGTTTTTTTTTTTTTTCAATATATTATTTTTTTCAATATATATTTTTTTAAATATATTTTTTATTTTCAATATATATTTTTTTCAATATATTTTTTTATATATTTTTTTTTCAGTATATATATTTTTTTCAATATATTATTTTTTTCAATATATATTTTTGTCAATATATTTTCTTTTATATCTTTTTTGTTTCCTGTTGCTGTGGTCTGTGTCTCTCTGTGTCTCTCTGTGTCACTCTGTGTCACTCTGTGTCTCTCTCTCCCTCTCTCTCCGTACCTGCAATGAGATGATTGCATGTGTGGACAGCAAGTACAGCCTGCTTTTATAGGTATCTGCACATGTGCATGTGATGGCCTCTGCACCAAGTGATGGCCACCATTTGGCAATTGCATGCAGCCTGCTGTGTGGTACTTGCAGTACTCACTGTCATAGCAACCAAATGCTATAAATTGCTAAGTCAGGTAGGCGTAGCCTTTTCCGCTTTCCAAAGTGGGGACCATGCATGTTTGCTGTGGACACCGTTGTGTATGTCAGAAGGTTGGTATACTTCTTGTATCTGATGCTAGGGGTGTAGCCAGTGATTTGAATGTTGTACTCAGACCTGAATGTTGCCACTTCCAGTACACAGTTGTCAGTGTAGAATTGTACTCACCCCTACAAATGCTAACACAAGATACATGGGAGTATGTAGTTTCTTTTCTACATATACAATTAGCTGCCATACATACATAGTAAATGACATGTTTTCATTTGGTACATGAACTGTTTGTGAATTGCTATACTGTGGATATTAATGTACTCACTTCTGCACAGTTTGTGGGTTTTTTTTGTTGACATTAGCACAGGATGCTCATGAAAACTGGACAGTTCCAGTACTGTGCTAACCTAATCCTTGCTGGACCTTGAACACACAGGTATTTCATACATTTGGGTGGGGATTGTCCTGCTATGACACTGTGTGGGGGTTGTAAAGTGCTGCTGTAATATTATTTACTGCTAAAATGGCTGGTTCTGTTATCACAGTCATGTAATGCAATTCCACAACAACTGCTGGTAAAGTTCCACAAAACAGGTTTTGTGTTATGGCATTCCTATCTTTCCTTTACATTCACTCATTCTGATGCATGATATATATATTTCAGCAACAACCTGCAGTATATCTACTGTGGCTTAGTGGAATTTCATGCAGTCTAGTGTGTCCAAGGTCCGGGGTTCGAGACTGACAGTGGTGTTTTATTTTGCTGCTGAGCAGAACATGGCCCTTCATATGCAGGGTGACTAAGGTACTTTTAAGCAGTTGTAAGCAGGTTTTCGTGGGTTTGCGCACTGCTTAGCAATACTTGGCTAAGCGCACACAAGAGCACACTCACGCAAACCCGCTAACTACTGCTTAAAAGTGCTTACTCCCGCTAACCCCCGCGCTCATTTCTTTGAAAGAAAAGAAAATGGGGAGATAGGACAGTGGTGAAAAAGGGGCAAAAAGAGGGAAAGACAGTAAGGAAAACAGCTAGGGATGTGCAGGACGGGTGTAGGGAAGGTCCATAGCTGCCCATTTCTTTAACAGCAACAGCTGTGCATATACTAGTAATTTGGAGGGAAATTTGAAACCTTCCACCCCTGAGAGAGGGGTGAGGACAACGAAGTATTTTGTACTGCCAATTAAATTTCAGTTTATGTGTCCAGCGGACATGTGTACAAAATGGGCAGCTATGTACGGGGCGTAATTTTTTTGTGGGAGCACATTGCCCTTTTTTATTAGGTGAGAGTGGAATGTGGGGTAGGGGAAGTAGGTATATTTTGGGAGGTAGGTTGGGGAGGTAAACAGATAAGACAGGCAAGATGTGTACAGGGGCGGAATATGACACATGGGGTGGGTGAACATCATTGACGGGGAAGGATGTTTGGAAATCGCAAGCCCATGAGCCCACAGATGGCAACAGTGGAACTGAGATCCCCACCCATGGGCAGTCACCAATGCACCTTCACAGCCCAGAGGGTGGCTGTGCTGGGGGCTGCGTAGGAGGGGCAGGCTCACCCATGAGTCGCGCTACTCTTGCCTCGAGCTGGCATAGAGGATCAGCGACTGAATGCTCGATCTCCCTATGCACCCCAGCCCAGACCGTTCAGAGGGTGAGAGGTGGGCCTCCTCCAGCCACGCTTGCATGGCGGGGAAGAGCCCCATCCCCTGCAGTGCTTCCACCCAAAGGTGGCACAGGAACAGTGGAGGAGGAGGTCCCGGGCTGGGCACCAGAACTGCTGTTGCCAGGTGCCATCACCAGCTGAGGTGAGACAGGTGGGTCTGCTGGTACCGGCCTTCCCATACGTTCTAAGTTTAGGAGGGGCAGGCTCACCCATGAGTCGCACTACTCTTGCCTTGAGCTGGCATAGAGGATCAGCGACTGAATGCTCGATCTCCCTACGCACCCCAGCCCAGACCGTTCAGAGGGTGAGAGGTGGGCCTCCTCCGGCCACGCTTGCATGGCGGGGAAGAGCCCCATCCCCTGCAGCGCTTCCACCCAAAGGTGGCACAGGAACAGTGGAGGAGAAGGTCCCGGGCTGGGCACCGGACCTGCTGTTGCCAGGTGCCATCACCAGCTGAGGTGAGACAGGTGGGTCCGCTGGTACCGGCCTTCCCATACGTTCTATGTTTAGGAAGATTTAATGACAATATGGTTTAGTAATAGCCAACAGCATTTCAATTTAGTTGTAACAGCATACAGTAGTATTCCCATTAACCCAACACACCAGAGTTCCAACAGTTGAACAGCAAGCATAACACATGCATGTATAGAACAACAGTGAACATTCCAACAGCATGTAGGATTGATTGGTGGCAACAGGCCACCAAGATTGTGGTATGTGAACAGGGCACATGCATCAAATTAAATGCAGATATTTATAAACCAATAGGACATGTGTCCAAACAAATGTTATGAGATTAGACATACCCATTGAGGTGTGGAATTGCATTGTTTATGCACATACAGTAGGGTGTAAAAAGATACATCCATTAACAACTTATATATACTTATAGTTTACACTACATTTCTATTGACTGCAGTTATATATCCCCTACATATATTATAACACTAGGCAATGTCCGTTAAATTGTGAAATGGGTTTTGCTAGTTCTTGATATACCTGACCTGTATCTGACATTCAAACTGTCCAGGATGCAGATGTTACTGCTACATTTTTTTATATTTCATTTATATTTATATATCTACATATCTGGATGTGTTTCAGTGACATTATCAGGTATATTTTGACAGCCCCCTACATTTCTAGCAGCACACTGACATTTCTGGGGAACACAATAACAAAATACTCATGTGCCAGATTAACCTGTACATGCCAGCCATGAACCGACAGTTGAGGACTGTATATATGCTTAACAGCTACTGGCACTCCCTTCATCCACTTTATATGGGCCTACCCATGTGTGGGTTGACTGCGCTTAATACAACAGTACTATTTCTATAATGCAAGGGTGAAACAACATATCGAAGACACGGACACACTCCAGGAATTATACCTTTATTAATTACATTACACACTTTTCTAGTGGCTCTCTCATTTATTTGATATATCAGTGCATGCAGAGGACTTTTATTCAAGACATATTATACCTTTATTAATGGGTTACAACACCTTTTCATGCTGTCTGACTTATTTTATATAACAGTACATGCAGAGAAGTTATTCAAGACTTATTATACCTTTATTAATGGGTTACAACACTTTTTTCAGGCTCTCTCACTTCTTTTATATGACAACACATGCAGAATAATTACTAACCTGTCTGGTGGTGCAGTCTTAGCAGCCTATTTGCATAGGTTTGCTGATTCACAGCATGGACACCTGCAGCTGTGAAGTAAATGAAGGGATATTGAGACATACCTATCCATAATATAGACTGCAATAACAATTCTTACATACTTCATTCCATGGCTACATACTCAGTAGTGGGGCATTTTCCATTTCTCAAGCCTCCTGTATCCACTGGTTCAGTCGGTCCTCCTTGCAACTCTTCAGGTCTGAGTAGTGGTGTCTGACCTGCTCACCAGTCCGAGGGACGCCTGAGACACTGGTGAGAAATTGTGCTAGACGGTTCCAGGCTTCCGCTTTGTACTCAGTGCCTTGAAACTGGCCCTGCAGGAGTCTTGCATCATGATGATGGACAAGGAGCCAAACATTACTTTTGACTCCTCAATGCTCCACCGTTGCGCTTGGAAATGAGCTCCCTCTCCAACACCAGCCATACTGTCTGCAGATGGGAGCTAGAACCAGTTATGGCAATTATTCCCACCTATGGAGCTTAAATATGCCTCATTTCCTGCACTTATTTGTGATTGGCCAGTTTTGAAAAATCTCAGCTAAAAGCAAACCTGCTTAGCTTTGGGTAAACTTCCATTGATATATGACTGTGTTGGAACTGCATCCATATGTAAAGCTGTCTTGGCTTAGTGGTTCAGTACTGTGATTATGGTGCACAGTATCCTGGGTTCGAGGTCTGTCATTGCTTTTTATTTTACTACTGGCCAGACCAGCTAGGAGGTGTGGCTGTGTTTAGCCGACTTTGCTCAACTTTGCCCAACGTTGCTCGATGTTGCTCTACATTGCTCTACGTTGCCCGACGTTGCCCAACGTTGCGCTAGTTGGCGTGGTGCTCAGCTCTGCGCAAACATATTTTGTTTGCGCTAGTTGGCACGATGCGCAGCTCTGCGCAAAGCTATTGCTTTAGTTAAAGCAGTGCTAAGCTATGAGCAATTATACTTAACTGTGCTTAATACTAGTAAACTTTGCTTAGCAGTGCTTCACATTGCTTAAGATACGTTACTTATGCATTTATCAGTATGCATGACCGTTCCACCTTCATATATATATATATATATATATATATATATATATATATATATATATATATATATATATATATATATATAGATTATATATAGATATATATATATATACATATATATATATATATATATATATATATATATATATATATATATATATAATATCGTTCACTACCACATAGGCCATTTCAATGCATTTTACTAAAATTTAAAAGGTAAATGTCAGGAATTATTGTTATGCACAGATTTCCTACAGAAAATGGGAAGGGGAGTGGTGGGGCTCGAACTGGGAATGCCTCCTCTTTGTGCGAAGGCTCTAGCACTATGCTATTGCTCTTTGGCTTAATTTGCATATAAGTAGTTTATTATCCTCTTCGATGTCTACACTGCTAACTGCAGCTAAGCAATGGGCAAACCTGCGCATACACGTGCAAATATGGGCAGCTATATCAGGAATAATAAAAAAAAAAAGGAAAGCTTTACATTTTAAACTTGTACATGGATTTAGAATGTGGGAGAGTGTAGTGTTGGGTATGTAGACATTTGAGCGGACTCGCTCATTTCAGTTGACATGTGCAGTTTAGGCACTTGCAAGGGCATGGATATTTGGACTTCTCGGCAGTCTGACATACCCCCTGCACTCGTGCATGCTCCATGTTAGCCTTAGAGTTGAGTCAGCACGCCCTCATGAATATGCCTGACACGCTGATGTTATACTCTTAGACTGCAGTTTCCGAGTAAGACTTAGTCAGTCTTACACGGAGTATTAATGAATCCCGGCCATAGTCTTAACAATAATATAAAAGGCTAATAAAAGACAATAATGTAAAAAAAAAACTTAAGAGCAAAAATAAGAGTATATAATGGATGCAAACCATGCAATACAGAATGCTTGGTATACAAATTAAGTATTGGATGAAGTCAGTAAACTTTAATGAAGAAAAGTTTTCATAAGATATAGTGGGAGAAACAGAGTGAAATGTGAGAAAGAGAGGAATAAAGAAACTAGATATTAGGGGCTAAGAAGAAGAGAGGCTGAAAGGCTTAGATAGTAAGTACTGGAAGGATATTATTAGGGTAATAAAGACATATTATCAGCTGGGATTGGTACAAAGTTTGGCAAATAAGCCTGCTGTGAAGCTTAATATGTCACAATTAGAACAAGATCTATATATGCCCCCTCAGTCTGGTGTTAAGAAACACAGAGCATACAGTGTATAGTACGCCTCACTAAGGTTTGGATTCTGACATAATACAGATTGCATCATGAATTGGATTAGCTGATGTTACCTATTTCAAGTGAGTGCCCAAGAAGCTTGCCCCATGAAAGTGAACTGTGTTGTGATGTGGGAATGTAGGACTGTTTTGGGGATTCTATTAAAGTGTAGGCTGAAGTCTGGTCTTGACCTTTTCATGCCACACTCTATTGAAACCAATGAATAGAGCATAGGGTTGCCACCTTTTAACAAGGCCAAAGTGGGACATGGGGGTGTGGCCAATAGGATAGGGGTGTGGTCAATATGACACTGGCTACACCCCCACCACGACATCACCAGAGGTGTTAAAGGAGATGTAGTATTACAGTTAAGGATACAACATTGTGACATTACAGCATACTGAAAACTCAAACCATTTAAATGAAGTTAACTATTACTGCAAAAACACACATTATTCAGTTGTAACAGTAAATAAACTTTAAAGGAATAAAAAACACACTACTCATTAAACAGGCACTTAAAATTCATAAACCAACCATGACTATTCAGAAAGACAACTTAAAAACTCTGCATACCACATACAAGCCAAGTATAAAATTAAGACTTTTTATTATAAATTAAAGCTAAAGCAAAGAAAAAACACAAAATTGCATACTGTACCCTAGTACTACATACTGCACACTAGTACACTAAATCACTTTTTTTTTAAAGTGTATTTTGAATTTGATTTTATGACTTGGAGAAGGGCCCGATTTGAAATAATATTTGAATAAAAGTCACAACATTTCATCCGGTAATTTACAGTAGAAAATGAAATGCATTACTTTTACCACCAAAGATGTCCACCTCACCCCACCCCTCAAGAAAAAAAAGTTAACCACATTCACTGAACCAAAAAAACACTAAAATGAATAAGAATGCACAGTGGATACCATAGACCTGATTTAGCTTTTGACCACAGCAGTTAAAAGAAATGTATGGCACTAATATACACAGCGTAATGATCTATTAATGAACATGCCCAACAGCAGCAGCAATGGTCATAATCAGATTATAATGAAAACAGTACATTGTAAGTTTATTGAAGACATCACTAAAACACAAAATACAAACTTTGCTACTTATAAAAGCAAACTGCCCTGTAACAACGACATGGTTTAGCACAATCTCAAATACACTGCATTAACTTCTGAGCATCCATCCGCAAAAAAAATAAACAGGAAAAAAGTCCGTAAACATTTTAACTTTTAAAAATACTTTTTGCAAGAGAAGTAAAATAAACTACAATGTACAGCAGACTCCATGGGCTCCTTTTACCTCAAAACATAGCAAATAAGAGTAATTTACCCAGCACAGCGATGCAATAAACAGGCCCAAGTAAAAGCAGCACACCCATATTCACATTACAAGCAAAGCAGGACATTTTAACCTTATTAAAAATGCATAAAAATTAGATGCACACATTTACAAGTATAAATGAAAACAATCTTGAAACAGCTTCAGCTAGTTGGCAACATGTACCTACTAGAATAATAAATACACTACATTAACTGTTAACATTCCCCCTCAAAAGGTAGTCTTGTAAATTATTCAAACAGTATATCCTAACTTCCTGGGAACAGCATTAAATTGCACACATTTCCACACAAAAAAGTGCAAACTAGTTTAATTGCTGTTAGGTTATGTTTGCTTTGGATACATACCACATAATAGATTAGACATTTATAATTTTATTTTGTAGGAGTTGTTACTGAATTGAAGGACAAGCTACTAACTTATGTTAACCATAAGGCAATCTGTTCAAGGATGTTTCCAGCTACTGTTATTTCTCTTCTCCTTTCTTTCTCTTTTCCCTTTCTCTGCATTGTATGTCATTCCCTTCATCTTTTAATTTATTTTTCTTGTTTGCCATGGTGGGTGCAAAGCAAGTAAACTTTGAAAGGCACGTTTGTAGTCAGAGCCATACCTAGGTCAACTGGTGCCCTAGGAAGTTTCCTAGACTGGTACCCCAACAGCAATTTAATGTGAAGCTTGTTATGATTAGGTAACAAAGACAAGTAAAGCTTAACTATCTTTAGTGTGCATTGCTATTTGTTTCTTGTTTTCTGCTCTCTTGCAACCCAGGCAGTGGCTGAAAATAGGCAACTGATCAGCCTATCTACCTGGTTATCAAATGGCAATAAATAGCTTTCCTGAACTTAAGAGACAAAGAATAACACTGTAAACTAGTTACTGAAATGTGGGCTGTTAAATTAAAATGTGAAGATGTTATTCATTGGCTTTCTTAAATATATTTGGTACTATAATCTTGCCTAATTAGCAGCTAACACTTGTCACTCTGGACAGACAGTACATACCCTTTTCTCCATGTTAAGTACAACTCTGTAGTTAAAATATCTGGCAGTGTAGGCTTTACTTCACCATTCCCTTTTTGTGCTTAACTTGGATTTTGATTTTTTGTTTCATGTTGCTGATGGCAGTTACTTAAAAAATATATATCACTTTGTTTTTCACACCATCATACAGTAAAAACACATTCCTGCATATTCCAGTCATACACTCAGCTAGGTTCATAGGTTGGTACTAGGCTATCAGCCCAAGGGCCTACGTAAGCTTAGCCAACAAGGTTCCCTGGCTTATGCCACCCAAGAAAGTTATTTTCCTGTGCCACTGTCAAACAGAGACATGGAAGTGATCCCCAGGGTGTATTTCCTATTTCCCATCCACTCAAGATTTTTCTTGAAGAGTGCTAATGAAGAACTTTGCTTGACATAGATGGGTAGCCTGTTCCAGAGTATGGGAAGTCTCTGGGACAGGAATCTATCCCTCTAGCATGTCCTGTTTATTGTGGTGACAAGTTTTGGGTCCCTAGAGCATGTAGCTCGGAGGGATTGGGATTTCTTTAGGTGTAGCATGTGTAGCATGTCCAACAGCTCTGGGTTTGACATAGCTTTATATGTTAGGCAGAGATCACCTCAGAGTAGGCGATATGCTATGGAGTAAAGCTAGTATTTTTTGAGACGGTCAGTGTAGGGCATTTATTTGAGGCCAGTAATCCTCTTTGTGAGGTACTTCTGTGGCTTTTCCAGCTGCTGCAGATGTCTTGTGAGGTACATTCCAAAAGGGGCGTTGTACTCTATAATGGGTGTAATGAGTGTCGAGTAGAGGGGAACAATGACATCTTTTTTCCTGGATGAGAACCCTTTTATGATGAGGTGTGCCACGTAGAAGGGCTTCCTGACTACTGTGACGATGTGACTATCAAAGGAGAGGCTACTGTCCACCTGGGCCCCAAGGTCTCTTATCACACATTCAGTGTTACGTGGATTGCTGCCTATGTGGTAGTTCATGGGTACAGAGTTTTTACCAAAGGGGATGACACTGCACTTTTTGGCATTGAGCTTGAGGCCATGGCTCTGACAGCAGGCATCTGTCTCAGCAAGGACCTTCTGTAGGATGTCCACATCATTTGGGGACTTGATTATGGCTCCTAGTTTTCAGTCATCTGCGAACTTTGTTAGCCAGAGGACTTCTGTGTTAGCCTGTACTTCAGAGAAGTAGATACCAAACAGGAGAGGTCCCAGGACTGAACCCTGTGGTACTCCACTTGTCACTGGTTTGAGGTCAGATTTGGAGTCTGCAACTTTTACAGTGTGGGTTCTGTCAGTGATCTAGTTGGCAACCCATCTTGTGATGTAGGGATTTAGACCTAGTTTAGTGAGTTTAGCTATAATTCCAGAATAGGGGATGATGTCGAAAACCTTGGCGAGGTCAAGATAGGCTGTGTGAACCACCTTACCCTCATCTACGGCTTTGGTGACTGCCTCAAAGAAGTCAATCAGGTTCAGGAGGCATTATCTGCCTTTCACAAACCTTAACTGGGTGGGATCCAGAGTTTGGAGGTTACCAGTGTCTTTGTTTATGAGTTCCATGATGATACGTTCCATGGGCTTGCAGACCAGGCTCATCAGGCTAATAGGGTGATAGTTCTTGGGATCAGTGGTGGCTCCCCCTTTGTGGAGTGGAATATCTGTTGCTGTGTGCCATTCAGTGAGCACAATGCCTGATGTGAGGCTATTAATAAATATGGTGCTTAGGTGGGGAGCCAGTTCATTCTGAAGTTCGTGTAAACGCAGCCTGGGATGTTTTCCGGTCCCATGGATGCTGTGTTAGAAGAATATAAAAAAAAAACAATAAGAACCATGATCATAATTATGACTGGTGCAGCCTCAGCATAACTTTAACACTGGTTTTACCTTTCACTTATGAAATTCATCAGTGTAATAAAACATTTTTGAACAAATGATCCTTCCATAGAAATGCCCAGAACTTATACTGACAGCAAATAAACTCCACAACAGAATAAAGAATCTAAAGAATATTATTAATTCTTAGCTCTAAACTATTTGTCCTTTTACAATAAAATATCCTCAGTATTCAAATCTGGTAATTCCTTCATCACCAGGGATTAAATGAAAGTCTTTATTATCCCTCTCATTCTATTGGTGATGATCTTTTCAACTTCTTGCCTGCCTTATACAAATACAATCTAAGAGAAGTGACATTGTATTGGTGCAATGGTAAAGTGATTCATCGATGTGCTATCAGAAGCCAAGCTGATGGTAGTAGGCAGGATAGATACATTCTACAATCCAGTGATGGAGAATTAGTGATCTACTTTCTCAGTCAATTTTGAGTAAAGGAATAATCCATTGCCAGATAAATGTAAAAGGGAGAGACGTGGTCATACTCCAGATTATATATGAACTCTGGAGTATACTTGCTTATAAATTAAGTCAGGTAGAATTTGCCTTCTTTTTAACTTGGATTATTCCCATGTTATCATACTCATTTATGGTTATTAACAAAATTTGGTTGTTAATGACCATCATTACTAAATTTATCAAAAGCTGTTTGAAATAAAAATAAAATAGGACCATCCTCATAAAAATATCCTCACTATTAAAACTACACTTTACTGTCCTTCTAAACAGTTATATTAACGTAAATTGCATATCAGAAAGAATTTTGTTTTATTGCATATCAAACCTTTCTAGAACACAGGAAATTAAATGTCTCCATAACAAGTTATACCATCCATCCCAGCTTACAGACATAACGTTACTTGTACTGTTAGTCAATGATAACACATGTTGGGTACCCATCTTGTCTTCCCAGCTCCCCCTATTATTCAAATCTGCTATTTAGTAGTCAACTATAAGATCGTGAAGTAACTTCTAACTTTGCAAAAACTTAATGTATTCATTCATTTTAGTCTTATGTTTTTTCTACTAAGGCAAAGTGCACACTTACTGTGCAACAGAAGCCCCAGCTGACACACTATAACTAATGTATTGTTTGATCAGTTCATTCTTTTTTGAATGCACTGCAGATTTGAATCTGTAGTGTCATAATGCTACCATTCAAAATATAAAAACATTTCTTTATAAAAGTATGTCTACAGTAAGTTGATTTTATCCTTCCTATCCTAAGTAATTTTGACACTATTACATCTTCATCATGACATAGGTACTTTTTTCCCCTTCTAGGGTCACATTATTATTATTTATTTATTTTACATTTGTTGACCGGGCTAGTCTAGCTGGATATATGTCCATTTTCAGTAAAGGCCCGGGGAGAAAAGCTCCAAACATGAATAATGACAAAGTTAACAATGCATAGAACCATTTAGAATACAATACAAAGGTAGCATTGGTCTAGTGAACAGTTATAATAATACATTTGTATGCTAAACAGTTATAGTAAAAATTAACTAAACAATTCTACTAAAATTAAACTAAAACAATTCTACAAATCACACTAGAAGGTATGAGTAAGTCTTAGTTAAGGGACAGGATATATATGTTATTGTCTTATTCTAGAGGAAGAGTAGTAAATAGATTTGGAGGCAAAGGTTAAAGGATAAGGGATAGGGTTAAGAATAGAAAAGGAAAAAGATGTCAGTCTGGGTTAGTGCATGGACAAAGCCAATGAGCTTTCAGATGTTCTTTAAGATGTTTTTTAAAAAGAGAAGTATTCAGATGAGAGATGGTCGGCAGAAGGGGTGCAAGGTTTCAATTTTTGAAGTAGCATACAGATGAGAGATGTAGATACAGGTTGTATTTCATTGAATTATTATTTCATTGGTTCATACTAAGCTAACTGCCCTTGTGAGCCATTTTAAGCTTAGCCAGTTATCCCTTGTGAGACTCAAACCCTGCACCTTGTGTTTGTAAGGCAAACACCTTAACCATTAGGCCACCCTGAAAGGTGGGTAAAGAAGTATTGCAGTTATTTGGTTGGGAAGCAGTGAGGGGTGGTAAAGAATTGGCCAGGGTTTGAATGGCATCTGTGAAATAGTTATTAAAGGCATCGGGGATTAGGTTGGAGTTGCTATTGTTGAAACCGGTTGGGTCAGGAGTAGTAGTGTGACCTGGCTGAAGAAGTTTGTTTATCCCAGACCAGAATTTTTGTGGAGTTTGTTGATTGGTTTGTTAAAGGTGTAGGTAGAAATCTTTTTTGTCTCTTAGAATATCCGTTTTGGTGGCATTTCTTAGCTGTTTAAATTGGAGGTGGGTTGTTGGACATTTGGTAGATCTCCATTTGGCCCAGATTTTATTTCTGAGGAGTATCTTTTGCCTAGTTTGTTTTGTGAGCCAAGGGGCAAATTTGGTTTTTATTCTAGTGGAGCGATAAGGTGCATGGGAGTCTAGGATTTGAAGAAAGTTCGTATTAAAATAGGTAACAACTTTGTCTAGTTCTAGATAGGTTAGTGGTGACCAGTCACATGCTTGCAATTCGGTTAAGAAGCTGTCTGGATTAAAGAATTTTTTAAGCGGGAGGTTTTGAGATTATGAGTAGTTGCAATATGGACTTTTTGTCTAATAATGTAGGTAAGTACATGGTCACTGATATCGTCTGGAAGGGTTCCTGGAGTATAAGATTCAGGGTGGCTATTAATAAGAATCCAGTCCAGAGTACTTTCATTGTTACTAGGTTTATGGATTCTTGTAGGAGTTGTTATTAATTGTGAGAATCCGAAGAGGTTTATGTGGTTGGTAGGGTTTAGAGAACTGCAAGTGGACCAGTCTATGTTAATGTCACCAAGTACAATGGTCTCCTGGGGTAGTTGGGTAGAGAGGTGACTCAGCAGGTTCTCTAGAGAATACGTGTTATTACCTGGAGGTAGATACATGCAGATTATATAGATAGATTTGGAGTTATTGATTTGGAGTTTGATAGATAGGGTTTCAGATTTGGAGTCTAATGATGGAAGCACATTAATGGGAGAAATTTGGAGATTAGATTTATAGAGAATGGCTAAACCCCCACCTTTTTTATTTTACGGTCATTTCTGAGAATGTTATAGCCAGGAGGGCTAATTTCCTGGTCTAGAGTAGATGTTTTTAACCAAGTTTCTGTAAGACATAGAATGTCAAATTAGTGTACATCAAGGAGTGCATGCAGGTGGGAAATTTTATTGTTAATACTTCTAATGTTAAGGTGAGCTATCAGAAGGGAGTTAGATGGATTCATAATTGTAGAAAGTATGGGTACTGTAAAATTGGTAGGGTTAGTGGGGGAGCCAGTATAGGGGCCAGGGTTTGGATGAATGTCACCATCTAGGAGGGGGTGTTGCTGGGGGTATTGCAGAGATTTTAGGAGTTTATAGAGGTTATTAAAAGTCTTTTTGGTAGAGAAGTAAATAATGTGGGTTGTTCTGTGGAATTCTGGTAATATATAGTTAGAGAAACAGGTTATGTTACTATGGTTAAGGGAAAAGGTGAAAGAAGATGGTAAAGTCTGTAGGCTGTAATGGTTTTGTTCAGATAGAGAAAGATGCTCGTAGGAGGTAAGTGAATAAGGTATGGTAAGAAAGGCTAGTGTGGTAGTTAGGAATAAAAAGGTGGTGAATATAGTTTTATTTGATGGGGCCATAGCACAAGGATTTAAGTAGGGAGTAGTTTGTGTTAGTAGGTGAAGTAGTAAGGAAAAGAGAATGTATGAAGAGGTTGAGCAGGTTATAAGTTAAGTAGGTGAGAAATTAACAGGGGCTTAGATAGGAGGTAGAGTAGTGTAGTATAAGGTTGGGAAGTGGAGGGAGTGGTTTGAAAGAGAGTTTAGTAGTACTAATCAGGAGAGAGAGTTACGGGTGTGGCTTGGTGTTGATGAGGTTTGTGATAGGAAGAGATAGGATGAGGGAGTGGTTAGTGAAGTATAAGTTTAGGATCACTGGGGGTGGGTGGAATTTGGGGGTAGGGTAGGGGAGCGGAGTGAGCCCGCAGGGCGAACGGAGCGGGTTGAAACAGAAAATGGAGCAGCTAGAGAAGAAACAATCAGCAGAGCTGAATATTGAAGGTAAGTAAATTATGTCTAAGGTAAGAAGAAGCAGAGAAAAGTTAGGAGTCTGTTAGAAACCAGGTGGGTATAGCAAGTTAGAATAGAGGGTAAAGTGTGAAGTTTAGAGTAGTTTAAGGCCAAATAAGTGTAGAATAATAAAACAGAATAGCAAATGAAAAGCCAAAAATTAATATTGGATGGGATAGAGGTGCCACCTATAGGGCAAAGCAAGTATTACAAGCAGCTACAGAAATGGGTGGGTAGGCTGTAGCAGAATATGGAAGGAGAAAAGTTAGTGAGAGGGGGACTAAACGGTGGTGTAGGAGTAAGATTAACAAAGGTAGCTAGTTGGGGGGAGGGAGGCTGCTGGCTGACCGGGCTCAGAGCGTGCTTTAGAACCCCTGGAGTAACAGTGAACGGTAGTATGCTTTACAGGCAGGACATAGAAACATACTTTCTTATTTTTTTGAGAGAGGGAGCAGGGAGGAGAGGCAGTGAGATGAATCCATGGGTCCTTTGTTGGCAGGTATGTAGGTTCTCAGAAATTATAGGCTGGATCAGTACAGTGAATATCAGGGTACTTGTGGGGGAGAGAGAGAGAGAGAGACAACAGTAGTGGTGAGCAGCAAAAACTAGCATAGACAATAGTTTAATAGGACAATAGTTATAAAAAACTGTTAGAAAATATACATTCACTTGTTAATGCTAGAAGCTATCAGTATCATAAGAGTGCATATATTCTGTTATATTAATTTAATCTAAAGGTTATACTCTATAGGCTAAGTAGGACAAACTTATAGCACATTAGATTAAAGACGTAGTCACACCCAAATGCAAATAACACAATTATGCACCCACATAAATTGATATTTAAATAATATTTACAGTGTTGTATCCACTCCTCCCCTTTGTACTCTCATAGTCCTTCTGTAACTATTCCAGATATACCTGTTAAATATTCATCTTCCACAATGGATCTTATCCTTGGAGGGGAAATAATAACATCATGGCAGTGTGCCTATGCTGGCTTTACACTAACATTTGGATATGCCATCAGCTGGCCCTGGCATGAGCAGACAATAAGGATTTATGCTGATTATTATACTATTCAGTGATCGAGGCTGGATATAATAAATCAATATGAATTTAAGCATCACTTCACTTGTAACATTTTACAACTTTCAATTAGCTTCGCACTGTGTTAATCTTTCATTGTCCTTCTTCCAGTTGTTCAAATTCTGGTGCACTGGTGGTACTAATTGCTCCTTTGATCAATCTACACACATAATCTCCCAGCCTGGGAATGGGCTGATGCCAGCATCACAGCACTGACTGGGTCTGATAATGCATCACTTTACAGGCATGACTCAGAGATAGCCTCAATAAGGCTTTTTATTGGCCTAATTACTGCTCCATGCATCTCATTTTAGGGTGGCAAAACCACAGTGGTCATATTCTGGAAGACTGCACTATGACAAGCAACCTATAGAATCAGAATGGAGTGGATAACAGAATTGGCTGCAGTACAGGCAAAATGACAGCAGACAGAACTGCTGGTAATGGACCTCAGGACTGCAGTAACAATAGAAAGGTGCTTGGAGACAACACTGAGCATAATTGAGTAAATGAGTATGTGGTAATGCAGCACAGGGCATGACATGGGATTGACATGCTATGAGGGTTAACCTGGCAGGGCAGACAGGACAGGGCATGACAGGGTGTAATCCTGCCGGGTGGATGCAACCTGACATGGTATAGTGAACATATTCAGTCCACATCACAGTTTTGTGGGGGTATTTGTGCTAGGACAGCAAGCATGGCTAACATGTTCACTACTGTCATACCTTAGCACGGTCATAAAATAGTGACATAATAGAAGTACTCAGGACTGTGGCTACCGAATGATTACAGATGACTGTACTGAAATTCAGTTGTTGTTGATACTCATGCATACACATGTTGATTCATATGTGCTACTCAGAGGTCCACATTTCTTGCCTTGAGACTGAAGAAATAGCAGCACCTACAAAGGTTTGCTGTACTAGAGAAGGAGGTGGTACTACAGGCCCTGCACATATATTGCATGTGTATCCTTGAGAGGGATAATGTAGACAAGGCTTCCTGTGACCTTGTGTGACAGGAACTAGTACAGGACGTCAGTGCAGTGAGTGGCCATAACAAGACAATAACACAGGTGAATCTCAGGAACATTGATAAGTTAACGACAAAGAAGTAATCCACTGTGGAACAAAGGGTCTGTGGAAGTAACAAGAACACCAGAAAAATAAAATAAAATAAAATCCACAGAACCACCACGTCAGAGTAGAATAAAATGCATAGTTTAATATAAGGTTAGCGCTTTCACGTTCTCCTGAGCACTTTTTCAGACCAATACAAACAAAACTAAAATACACTCCACTTAAATACTAAAAAATCATTATCACATGACTAGTAATGCATTACTTAAGCAAATTGTTTCAATAAATTGTTCATCTCATGGAAGTACCACCCCATCACTGAAGGATGTGACTTCCTCCAGCTCATAGCCATCTGCATGGCTACCACATCAACCACTCATCACACTTCTGCCAATGCTAATATTCTTGTCCTGTGTCACAGTGCCCCATGCCCCACACCTGTGCAAATGATGATGATTGTGTCCTGCCCATTTCTATTGCCTGTGTTTACTATACACACAAATTTACTCTGTGTTTTCCATGTCACAGCTAATTGCTGGGGACCAGACTACACTCCTTTGCAAGTGCCACAATGTACTGTGTCCACCTCTGCCTCAAAGAGAGTACTGCTGTAGCTGTTTCCTTCTCTACTACCGTCAAATATATATTTGATAGTCCTATGTTATCTTCACATTGTAACTGCTGTCAGGGCACCATTTTGTGTGACAGCACATACAAGAAATGTCTTGCTATGAGGAATGTAGTGATATCAGGTTACATTAGGTTAAGTTTCAGTTTTGAATATTGAGCAACATCAGAGTCTTAATGCTGTAAAAAGATTTAGACTTGGTAATAATAATCCGTTCTGAATCTTTTCACAGCCCTCATGCTTCAGTGGTGCTTAGTATATGAATATTTTTCCCCTGTATTTGGAATCTATGGTGAAGAAAGGTTTTAAAGTTTCACTTTCAATCTGTTTGAGTGTAGCCGGATAGGTTGGTGTTTTTCTGATGCAAGTTTTCTGAAAATTTGCCATTGTTTTGTATTTTTAGAATTTATATTGTTTTAGTATGATATTCTGTTCTGTACTATTAACATATTTTCCCACTTCCTGACATCAATAAAATACAGATCCTCTTTACTTAATCATTCTACTCCTCAGTTTATCCTCTGTTCTTCTCCTCCTACATGTGCCATCTCTCATCCTATCATTACTCAATAACAGATCTCAACATCTCTCCAACTCTGTCTGAATAAACCTATCCATACTTTCTCCTTAAACACTCAACACATTATACCAGACCTATTTTGTGACACCCCTGTCCTTTACCCCAAACATATACTGATAAACTGCATTTCAGTACAAATCAAAATATAATTAAGTGGAAAATAGTCTCCACAAAACAAGAATCAATAAAATCCCAATATACTATAATCCTCCTATGAGGAGGCATTCACTCTAATCCTGATCCCACCTATCATAGCCAACATCAAGATGATTCTTGTCCACACACTACTCTGTCCCCACAACAGTCAACTGCCAAACCCAGTAATCTAACTTTTGCTGCCATAAATTTTCATAGCATAAGAAATAAGACTACTGATCTGTGTGCCTGGATTGCCCAACACAAGGCTGATATTCTTGCTATAACTGAAGCTTGGCTTAAAAGACTCCAAAATTATACCACCCATTATAATATCATCCATAATGACCATATAAAGAGGAAAGGTGGTGGTATTGCTTTAATATTTCCTAATGACTGCCACATTTCCTCCTACAACAAACCAATACCAAAATTGAGTTAAGCAGAGCTTATTATGTTCATGAAAATTAACAAATATAAACAAATACACCCCTCTTGGTGACAATACAGCTACACTAGAATATATCCTTCATTGGCTATCCATAACATTTCCCAAAACAAAAAGATTACTTGGTGACGTTAATATCATTTAACGTCTAACTCCCCTACATCTAGCATGAACTTAAACGGTTTCACACAGCTAATTTATAACCCCACACATTAAAGCAGGATATCAAATTCCTTTTTAGACTGGAAACATGTATCAGACCATACCAAATTTATCACCACTAGTACAATGTCAGACTCTGTCAGTAACCATTTCCCAATCTATACAACCCAAATGGAGAGATGGAAAGTCAGCAAGCAAAGGAGACTAATAGTGCTGAAACTGAATTTATCCTCAAGTCTTGGTGAGTACCTTTGTGAGGTGGACCCTGTTTTCTACAAAATCTCACCAAGGCAGCACTGATATATAGACTGTATTTATATAGCATATATCATGGACAGAAGTAGGTCAAAAATTAAAAAAGACAGCTGGGTACACAAGACCCAGGATAAAAAGGTGCCCAATCCTGGTAGGTGCACTGGTGTCAGGACTGGAAAAAATGACAGTGTAGAATCTTCAAAATACAGACACATCCCTACAATGGGGCCAGACCAGGCCCAGGGGGAGGATGGGCCCCCTGTTGTAGAAGGAAGTAGCAGTCCACAAAAATCAGGCCAAAGAAGAGCTATAAAGATGATAGAGTAGACTGTTGAGGAAAATAAATAAATAATGCACTGTTACTATTATGCAAAAGCCCAGAATTTACAGACACAAGATATACAAAAAGATTAAGAGAGATATTAGAGGAAAGAAAAATACTTCTGCAAGTAAAACTGTCAAAAGCTTCAAATAAAAATTTGTGGTCATTAATACAACCGATTTTTGAAAAACAGTATATAGACCAACTTTGATCTGTTTGGAAAAAAAACATCAGAGGAAGTGCAAAAATATGGGGTCTATATTGGTTGATCGAACTTTCAAAAGTTAGACCGTCATATGGTCGGCACCATAAGATCGAACTTTTGAAAGTTTGAATGTTTTAATAGAGATCTCCGTACAGTGCAAAATGGAAAGATTTCCCTTTTCTGCACTATAGTGCGATCTCAGAATTGGTATATTTAAAGAGTGAGGGGTTTGGGGGGTGCAGGGGGCTTAAAATATTCAGGTAGGTTATTTGTGTTGTTTATTTTTTTTTATTAGATGTTCAAACCTTTAAAGGTTCAATCATATGGTGTCGACCATTTGATGGTCGAACTTTAAAATTTCGATCATCTAATATAGACCCAAAAATATAAACAACAAAACCTAGAAATTTTTGAAAAGTATAAATAATAAAGTAAAACAAAGAAAAAAAGGAAATATAACAACAAAAAAAGTAAAACGAATTGCTGTATGAAAAACATTTTAATATTGCACTATGATTAATATAAAAGCGCTTACCAGTGCTGTTTTTAAAGTGTTTTTGATACAGCCATTTGTTTTATTATTTATAAAACTTAAGCAATAAAGGGCTGGACAAAAGTGATTATTGTAGCAAACACATTGATGACCAAAAGAACCTAGAGCAATGCATTTACAAAAGGAAGATCACACTCACCAACTATGAAGCTACGAGAGAAGCTGCTATAGGGAGACTTGTTCCAATGTGAAAACAGTGAGGACTGGAAACAAAACCAGAAAAAGAACTTCCCTTCCTCCAGCAGCTGTATTTGAGCACTCAATGGGTCGGGGAAGGCCAAGGGAGCTGTGACATCGCAGAATGGGTGGGTTTAATTGTTTTACTTGAAGTAGAGGCTGGCCGTGATGATGTCACTTTGGGGGAGGGATCTGCTGAGAAAAAGTACCTGAACTGCCTGGCCTCGATGACGTGATTAAGTGGGGGACTTTCTCAAGCTTTACTAAAGTGTGGGAATGTATTTGCAAGTGAAACCATCACAGTATGCTAGGGTAGTCTCTTATTAGAGAAGTAAGGTTGTTGTTGTTGTTGTATCTTTCAGCTTTTCCCGGTTAGGGGTCGCCACAGTGGAACTCTGGTCCGCGAATGATTGGCAGTAGATTTGTACATACCGATTTGCTAGGCCTGACGCACAACCTTCAACGAAGGTGCACCCATTCACGCATGTCTCCACACAGAAGACGCTTTAGCCGAGAATCGAACAGGACAACATCTTACTGTGAGGCGACAATGCTACTGCAGCACCACCACCGCAGCTTATTAGAGAAGTAAGGTGAATTCAAAATATTTTAAACCGTGCATTGTTGTTGCTTTATGGAGGGAACTGTAAACAGGGAGCAAAAGGGCTGAGAATTTGAGGAATGCTTGAGAGAAACCCATTGTACTCCTTTAAGTTCAACTTGTTTGACCTGTTGTCTGGATTGGAAAAAAATGATAAGAACGTTTTTCAAGTGAAAAGGAAGGAAAGGAAGTGGAACTGAATAAATTATAGCAGGTTAGTGAATTAAGATACAAAAAAAGTTAAGTTGTCCCTGATTTTGCAGAGCAATCCTAATGTCTTCTTATATGCTTGCCCTGACCCTCATACAGTTTTTGATTTTCTGGGAAACCACCTAGGACTACAGTTAAAAATTCCAGATGTTGATGTTCATTGTTTCTTATTCTTCAGAAAATGCATGTTGATGCAAAGCCTGTTGTTCTATTAAGTTAATTAGAGTAACATATAAAAATATACTGACTTGTCTTTGGGAGAATATTACTAATGGCTGCTCTTTGCTCACAATTCTGACTTTGCAGAATCAATGTGATTTGTGTAAAGCAACTTGGAATACTTTAATGTCTGACTACTGTTTCCATCAAACAATGCTTAAAAATTATACATTGCTGGTTTTTCATGCAACAAAGCTTAAACATTATAGACCTTTATCATTTTTACTACAGTCAGATGTCTGAAGTGTACATAAAAACAGCTATAACTGCTGGATGGGGTGGGAACTGTCTGTTGAAAGTAACTGACCCTATTTCTGTTTGCTCATACAGTCATTATCTGTCTTTTCATGAATATTTTGCATTTGGAGTATTAATGTGATTTGTATAAAGCTGCTTGGAATTCAGTAATGTGTGACTACTGTTTACATGGAACAAAGCTGAAATACAATATATGGGTGTCATTGTTTTATCATAGTAGCCTGATAGACATCTAGAATTAGCCATAACTAATGGGTAGGGATTGGGAGATGTCAAATGAAAGAAAATGACTTTCTTACTGTTTGCTCAGTTTAAACAGTCAGTGTAAGTACTAGTGTGCATTCGTGTAAAGTAAGATGGATTACATTACTGAGATTGCTTTACTTTGACTATTGTTTATTTATTTTTTCTTTATTGTTTTTTACCACAAGCACATATCTGATGTGCACGCAGTCAGTAAAGTGGCCATAATTGATGGATATGGAGGTGATCTATAGATTGTTTCTTTCCTCTGCTGTTGTTTGATCACTGCTAAATAACAATCTTTTTATCTGGTGGGAATATGTCACTTTGAAAAAGGAGTTTTAGCAAATGTAAAAGAATGGATACTGTAGTGGTCCAAGAAAAGAAGACAAAAGTAGCATTGATCATTGAAATCACCACACCCAGTGACTACAGTGTCCTGTGCACAGAGAGACACAAAGTCATAAAATATCAGGATTTTGCAAGTAGAAACAAGAGCTATGTGGAAGAAAGGTATCCAGATAGTTTCAATAGTAGTAGGAGCAACGGGTCTTATAATAAAAAAGAGTCTACAATCATATTTACATATGCTACCAATACATGTAATTCCGAACAAATTACAGAAGGAGACTTCCCTCTTAATAATACAGCTATTGAAGTCACTTCTCATAGCAAATTATTAGGGTTGATAGTCTTAAATTCAACCTGCATATACAAAATTGCATAAAAACACTAAACAAAAACTAGGGATGCTTTATAGTGTCAAAAACTTTCTCACCCACACAACTAAAACTACACTTACCCCTACTTACCTCCTTCCCTCACTACTTTATAGCAGTCCCTTCCTTGCATCAGAAACATTAAAACTTGAACAATGAATAAAGTGGCTTAACTTGCAGGAAACACCCTTTTCAGAACCCAACACTGTATAGCACTAAGAAGCCTACATTGGCTAGAATTGCCCCATCAACTAACATATGCACACCTTCTTACCACCTGCAAAAGTATTCAGCATCCATCTGCTTGTTTGGCACTAAATACCATTCTACACAACCATGTTCCCAATTGGTCATTACAAACCAATGACCAAAAACTCCTCTCTGTCCGCAAACCTAGAACATCTGCTTTGTACTCATACACATTGCTAAGGTCAATACCAAAACCATTCTGAAAGACTTCCTAACCAAAATCAGGATCTGTTCTTGCTAAACTCCAGGATAAATTATATCTCTAAATATGAACAAATACAGTCCCTTTTCATACCTTAAACTTTCTTACTCTTCCTTTTTCACTGTGATATGGCAGATATGGCTCCTTTTGCAGCTGCTGTTGCCACTTTGGTGCTGGATCAGTACAGCTAATGCAGTAAATATGTTTTCCTGACAATGACCATAGGTGTATGTCCACATGTACAGGCACATATATGGTGCCAAAACAGTGGCAGCACCGGGAGAAGATCTCCCAGAGGGAGACCAGTTTTTTACCAAAAGTGGTGCATGTGCATGGACTGTGAATTACAAGGGCAGTAAGACTGTAACTGTACCTTCCAGGCATAGGAGGATGCTACCACCACCGCCATCATTGTAGTGATGACAGATGTAGCATCCAACCTGTGTGATGATGTAATCAGGTCATGCTAAGCCTGGATCAATTGCTTTATATGTTGGATTGGAGCCTGTATACCTTCACCATCCATGGAGCCAGCTGTCATCATGCAGCAGGCCCAATGCTGTTTCCATGACCACTGCTTATCTGGTTTCACTGTGGACATGCCACAGAGGACAGGTAGTTCAAGGTAATGTACCTCTACCTCCTCTGCATCATATTACAAAAGTAAATCTGGTGCAGCACGGTTCATCCACCCACAGGTCATAGCCTATGTGGAGATAATGCTCATAGCATGGCAAGGCAATGTCAGCCACACAAATCACCTCTGTCCTTGCAGTTATCTGTGCCCATATCATGCCTCAGATTTAATGTACCTATGATGGGGGGCATTTATGGTTTGCTTCACTCCCATTGTAGATCCCACAGCATCCATCACAGCCGAGCATGCAAACTGCAACAACATCTGGAGGACCTGTGTCCCCTGGAACCCATACTAATTAATTTTCTACAGGATCTGGACACTGACTGCCCACAGAAACCACCATCATTCCCTGCACATTATATCTAGTTCTGTAATTCACCCCTTCTACATCTTTAATCCCCCTTCAAACAATGTTCCTACTTATGATCAAGCCATCACTGTGCTGCAACCCATATGTGGAAATAATAACTACTGCAGCCTGTCTTCACTGCTGTTATATGGATCAGTAATGTCTGATACACATTGAAATCAGTCAATGCACTGTGCTACACAGCCAGGATGTAGTATTGCAGTCATCAGTTTTAATCTTTGTTGTGTCTGTTACAGCCCAATGCTGTGGACAAGACCTTCTGTCTTTGCTAGTGCTGCAGTGTACTGAGCAAAGCTTTGCATTGCATGATGTTCAATGTGTGGTACCTCTGATGGCTAATCCAATGACACATTCTCCATCACCTCCAAAGGCATTTTCCTGCCCTGTCTGTTTACAACCATGGTGCGCAGCATTGAACAGGCAGCAAATATTTTGCTGCAAGTCTCTGAAGCATACTGCAGAGCACCATCAGAGGAATCTAGGTAATGGATGTGGGTCTTCAACCATCCAAACCAGTTGTTGATGCTGTGAGTCTGTAACAGTGATATCATCTCAACCATGTTCTATGGATAGCGTATTGATGTCATGAGCCCGGGGTCTAGGCCATATCTGGAATTACCAATAAAGATGACAGTGGGGGAAGTTACCCTGCACAAATTTATGGTACATTTTGCTGGATGTAGGAACTGCTTAGATGCCACATAGACACACTGTGTATAATCCCCTCAGCATTGCACACCAATTGACAGTTGAGGCATTAATGGCAATATGGGTGCAGTCAATGGTCTCTAGCACCTCAGGGAAATAGGTTACTTCACAGAAGCCCAGAGTAGAGCTTCCCGCCATTGAAGTTTATGTGTACCACATATAATCCTCCATGTGCTATAGCATCATGTCAAGGAACTGGTGTAGAATTCACAAAGCCAGTTCTTGAAAAATTCCTAAGGTATGAGGGTCATTAGCCACAATAAATCATCTGAAAGGGCTTCTATTCAAACTACTGCTATGTGGTGTGTGGAGCAAGGGGTATTATATGCAATGTTGGCACATATGTGAACTATACCAGAGTTTTATAATAGCAAACCTTCCACAAGATCATCTAGTTAATAGATGGACACATTGCATTCCACAGTTTCCTCAATATACTGGTACCACTGGTGTAGGCATTAGGCCAAGCATAATAGTGTCCACTTTGTATGTTGCAGGAGATGTAGGATACACATTAAAACCATGGCTGATTACCCTCATCTACAGCCAACAAGTTATGATGGAAATGGTTAGTACACCACATTGTTGCAGACATGGAACATTACTGAACATGAGTTCAGACTGCTGAAAATCTGTTTCTGCTGTTTGGATAAAGCTGGTAGTACACTGCTGTATGATCCTGAAACCTGTAGGAAGGTATCTGCAGTATGTGCCATGCTACATAAGATGGTGCTACGGAACCACTTACAGTAAGGGAAGCCCTTAGTCCTGCCAGTCATACTTGTACTCACAATGGAGGCGGTACAAGATGAGGAGTTGTCTGTAAGAGGAAAATGATGTTGCAGGTCCTAATGAGAGGCACAGGTAAGTGTAATATGTCATAGCATTGGCAAAATTATAGTGTCTGGTCCATAACTCTGGAAAATTACAAGGCACAAAACAAAACTGATGCATGCAGTAACACTATCTAGCTGTGGATTACAGTGCATTCCCTGGTCATATGGCTAATCAGACACTGCATACCCGTATTAGCCATTCAGGTGGGCAGTTTGCAGTCATCATGATTTGTGCAGGTGGGAATGCAGTGTTAGGGGACAGCAGTGATAGCAAAGGTAGAAGAATCATAGGTAGATCCTGTTGCAGTGGTGAGGGACATGGTGAGGTGCCAGTGGTCGTTTCCTCTAGAGATGGGGTTGAGCTTACTGGGGTGGAATTTTTACTAAAGGTATCATGTGGCTATGCAGTTTCAGGTTTGAAGGCTGATGGTCCAGGAGATGATGAAGCATATCAGGTGTGCATGTAGCAATGTCTCCATAACCCCTACCACAGTGTTCTGGCAGTCAGATGACTTCCTCCACATCATGTCCAACATAGGTAGATGCTACCAGTAGTAAAGCTGCTCTTGAACTGCAGAATCCTGTCTGGGTTACCTGCTTGAGTGTGCTTACAGTGGAACAGGATGAGCTTTGTCTTCATCCATGTGAGCATCAGTGACTAGGGTATAGGCCATAGTGCAGCCATGTGAGCATCAACCACAACTAGTGTTGAAGACACAATGGAAGTGGATTAGCATCAGTTACAACCATGTGAGTGTCCATAACTAGAGATGGAGACAGCTGTGGGGCAATGTTGACAGTGTGACTGTTGCAGGAGTAGTGTATCATCTGCTTTAACCTGATGTGCATACCAGCAATGTGCAATGATCACCTAGTATGTCCTTGGCATCCAGTAGTACATCCAAGTGGCTGTGTAGAAGAGGCAGCCAAGTTGGATGCCACTACCTTCAATAGGCATATCAGCACTTGGTCCCAATATTCAGCGTCACTCTGCCTGCAGTGTTCAGTGCCCTACATTGCCTGAAGTGGCTGAAGGTCTTTGCACAGGCCGTCCAGCATACTGGTCTGCTCTACCATGGTCAGATTAGCAGCTGATTGATATTAAGTATAGTACCCAGGTCAGGTAACATTCTGTAGTCATGGTGCAAATGGGAAAATACATGCCTATCCACACTGATATGTGACTGTAATATCTCTGGGTGACATACTTGTAGAAGGGCATGTCTTAGCAAAGCAGACAGAAGTGCCCATCAAGGATCAACAGTAATGGCACATGCCAGTTCTCACATGCTGCATCATCTATGTGTACTCAGGTAGTTGCCATCAGCCTGGCTCCCACAGCCAATCCATCACTGAGTATGAGGGGTCTCTCAATGTCACCACTGAGGGATACCAGAAAATCCATAGAGACTGTCATTTGCTGCTGCTGTGTTGGGGGCTGACCCTAGTGGCCATCTTATCACTGATTGTTTTCTGACCCTTGGTCCTAGCATGAAGTATCATACCCTGACCACAGATCCATCTGCACCAGCATCCTATTGTGATCACGCACTTTACTACACCAGTTCTTGCCACACTTGGTCATGGAAGACCTTCTTTTCTTTACCCTTTTCCAGAATATGACTACCATGTGCACTTATGGCTTGCAGTAGCACCTCTGTCTCCTTTGTGCTGCAGTTCTCCAAGTGCTACACGTATTTCTGTCCCATGATAGATCATGTACATCCGTGGGTACACTAGTGGTCAGAGTGGGTACGCAGAGCTGTGCCTGTCAGACACCAGCCTCTTTACTCTCCAGACTTGAAGCCACAAATGGAGTTTAGTGAAGATATTTTTATGATTGTGTTATGGCTAGTGTCCAAGATATAGATTACCTGATCATATACAGACAGGATGAGATTCAGGATGCTAAATTCTACAAGTTAATAATAACTGAAAATGCTGTAATGGACAGGGGCTAGAATAGTGCCCTGGAGAACACTGCTGGTAATGTTGTGAGCAGTAGACAGACTCTTATTGTATTTAGTACTGAAGGGGTTCTATCTGTGAGGAAATCTGTAAAACCTATCTAAAGTAGAAGAGGCAAAACTGGAGTTAACCAGGGAATAGATAAGCAAGGTATGATTAACTAAGTCAAAAAAATGTTTGCTGCTGGTACTATCATGGCAGTATGTAATTTAAACTTTATGTTAAAACTCCCCACAGAGATATGAATGATTTCATACAGAAATAGCTCACAAAGAGAATCCATGGCCTCTAACCTCTGTCCTATGTGGACAGGCTCAAATCACTATACCTCAATTTGGTATCATACAGATTGCTCAGAGGTGATCTGTGTCTCACCTACAAGGCAATATTGGACCCTGCCCTACTAGAAATGCTCCATAGCCATACGTCTAACTCCTCATGCATTACTCACTTGATAGGCCTAAATCTAATATGCAACATCAACAAAACCTGCTGGAGAGACAGGTTTGTCTCCCAGAGGCTGCCCCGTCTCTGGAATAGCCTTCTCATACATGTCAGAGTACCTCGCTGACCCTCTTCAACCGGAACCTTGTTGCATGAATGGGAAACCACAAATTTTTCCCAAGGGTTCCACCTTTGTCCCTCATAGACAGGGGTGACAGGTGCTGTCTGTGGGCTCTGTTTTGGGGATAAACTTTTGGCTAGGCTTGTAAGGGCCCCAGGGCCATTAGCCTAGTAACTTCCTATGATACTATGAATCAAAATCACTACAAGCGATGTTCCATTTCTGCCATTTTCTTTGCACTTTAAAAACACTTTCTTTCAAGCACTGATCCATGATGGTTGCTCAAAGAAAAGGGACTTTTCAGACTGCATGATTAAGTGCACACGAGAGTTTGCTGATAGACAATCAGGGACCACACCAGATGGTATGATAGCCCATGACTGTGACTGTTGATGTTGCCACACATGTATTTGTTTTTTAATATTTGGGACTAATTATCTTGCACCAAAACTAATACCTGGACCCTGCATTAAGCATGCATTAATGGCTGAAAGGGTATTGTGAAGTGTTGGGCCTCACTGCCATGGGAAGGTGTCTTCCCCTGCAATACGCACCATGGAGAGCATTTTTGTACTTATAAAACAGTTTAACAGTTAGCCTGTTATCTACTTGTTTTATTATTAGTATATACAGTTTTGATGTAGAATAGTTCCTCTGCCTAATGTTTCTGAGTTGCTTTAGGAGATGTAACTGTTGATGGAGAAGTATCTGGAATATGTTACGTAAATAATAATGTGAACATGTGCACACAAACACAGTAATAGGTAAAGAAGGAAAAAGAGACAGTCTTACACATGCACTCAGGCTCTCTCATACACACGTATTTACACTCTCTCAAACTCAAACACACTCACACTCACACACTCTCAAGCACACGCACACTCTCAGACATGCTCTAAATGAATACAGCATATTATTGAATGTGCACACTTCAGATGTCCTATTGTGATCAAATAAAGGAATACATAAACACTGAGCTAATCAGAGGAAGGGCACTGAGCAAACTCGGATGTGTAATATATAACATTAAGTATCCTGTTTTTTGCTTATTTTTATGAGTTATTTATAGCACTTTTATTGTTTGCTGTATACTTCTCTAGCTAGTTTCACTGTGTGTGTGGTATTAACTGGATATTGTCTACATTTATTAAGCATCTGTTTGGGTTTTTTGTTCTGATTTCCTGCCAAGGAGTGTAACGTATTGTTTCCCACCTATACTTGGTGGCTTTGCAGTTGCCCGCCCCTACTGTAAATTTGATCTGGGACACTCCTCCCAGTCTAGTGTCATCCTCATTCTACCTAACCCAGGGAGAACATTTGAGAAGGCCAACCGACTTAGTTTCTGCTCCTCCTTTCCCCTTTCCATTTTACAAAGAAAAAAACATTTCCAAGCTTGTTCCCTGCCTTTCCTGTAAGTCATCTAGTCCAGACACAGATTTGCTGTATCCAGGACTGTTTGTAAGCTTCTGAGCCCCCAAGCCTTTCTGTGTTGGAGGGAAGCCTTCTAGCTTAATTTTGTTTCTTAGAACTAGCCAGTTTTTTAGCTTCAGCACTCAAGTCTGTTTTTTTGGGTAATCTCCAAGTGTAGTACCTCACACGTACTTCTGCGCAGCTTTGGGCGTGCTGTCAGTGATTGGCAAGCCAAATGGTTGGGGATATCGAGGAAGACTGACAGGCATGCTAATTCACATGTCATGTCATGTAAATTGGTAAATATTTATGCACACAAAAAACTCCATCCTCGTAGAAATTATTACTTTTTCTCCTTTTTCAGGGAGGTAAGTCCCCCTGCACCCCCTTGTTGGGGCGCTGCACCCCCCCCCCCCCCACTGCTCACTTTTGTACAGATGTGGATGCTTTAAGGCCAGCTGACCAGAGAAGTGCTCTGCAACAGTGTTGCTACCCTCTCTGGTAAACATTTTCAGCTGTTAAAATGTAACGGTATTCTATCTAAATAAACTGAGTCTTGGTTGATGAATTCCTTAATTCAGAGTGTTGTTGGAGTTATGCAGGTTCTGTAAGTCTGTAATAATAACCGTATTTTAATAATTTTATACGCATAGCTTCTTGTGTTTCTACAGGTACTCAATATTAATGACATCCCCTACCGTCCGCAAATGAATATTCATGCGGCTGCTGCCTAGTCTGGCCTGGAGGCATGTTTGGGGTGGGATTTGCTACTGCGCATCCTGCAAGGTACTACACTTGTAGATTACCTTTCTTTGAGCTCAGCACTTGTTCAGAACTCATTATAAGCACTAAATAAGCTACAAATTACTACAGCACTCAACTTTCCTTACTTGTCTAGAGGAAAACAGTTTTTAGTACTTAATAAATAAGCACCTATCCAGGCATGTCTAAGGGTCAGCTTCCAGTGTTTTCTCCTGTCTACCTGATGAATCTGGGCATCTTGGGGCAATGCAGCAATTGCCTCATGTACACAGACAGCCCTCTCCTCCTACCACCCAACATTACAACCTGTGAGAGATGCACTTATATAGCCAAACTGGAAGCAAAGCTCTCTTCACCCAAGACTAGACTAGACAGTCAAGAGGAGAAGGTAAACACTTGCACCACAGCACACTCATCACATAGTCCCTCAAAACCTACACCACCAAAACACACACATGGCAACACAAAACACATACCTACATTCGTGGAGACTCTCAATAAAAATCTACCCAAGCAACAGGGACCTCCAAAGCAGAAATGCAAGCAACCTCCACCTCCCAACACAACCCAAATAACACATAGCCCACAAACTCAGTGTGCCACTCAACCACAGCCCATAAGGCATAACAATGTATGCAACAATCTAGTCATAGGTGACTCTATAGTCAGGCACACTGATGTTCCACTCACCAGGCTAAACAAGGAGAAAGTTACTGTTAGCTGCCTGTCGAGTGCCAGGATCTGCCACATAACGCACCACCTCAGGTCACTCCACAACAAGTATAAATATGGCTCTGTCATTGTCCATGTTGGTGTGAATGACCTAAGATGTACCTCCCTGGACTACATGAAAAGAGACATGGAGGAGTTGTCTGATCCTGTAGAACTGGCAGGTATGTCACTAGCCCTGAGTAGCATCCTGCCATCAACCAGAATGATACCACAGTACAAGGACAAAATGATTGCCTTCAACAATTGGCTAAGCTTCTTGTGTCATTCTAAGAGGATCCAATATTTGTCTGCCTGGGATGACATGATCGACTAACCATGATACTTTGCCAGAGATGGCCTGTATTTGTCACCCTGGGGATTCCAGATACTGGCTAAGACTCTTGCCACCCCTATAGTACCTTTTTTAGGCAAGGTGAAATGACAAATTCACCACCATAGCAGGTACAAACAAGCAAAATCTGAGGGCAATGCTCAATGCTAGAAATCTAAACCTCAAAATGCACTCACTCGAGGCACTCCTTAAAATGGGGAACATTGACATCTGTGCAGTGACCTGGTTCAAGGCTCCAGAGAGCACCCCTGCATTACCAGGCTATAATTCATACCACACCTTTTGGCTATCTAGCCTGGACTGAAACATTAAAGGCTAGTTGCTCAGCATAATGCATCCGAGATTATCCAAGTGCAACTAACTCTGGGCAAGACCACAATCCAAATTGTAGCTTGCTACAGATCCCCCACCATGCCCCAGGATTCCCACTCCTCATTTCTTAATACACTTGAAAATGTTAGGGTACAACCTAACACCCTAATAATGGGTGATTTCAACTACCCCACCATTACTTGGGAAAACTACTCATGTACCAACTCTTGTGGTCAACGTTTTCTGGAATTCATAAATTCCAGTGCCTTGGATCAACCTATCCACACCCCTACCAAGGGCAGCAATATCCTAGACCTGCTCATTACCAACATGGACAACTGATGTTCCACACCAGAGGTCAATTCCTCATTGGTCAGATCTGACCACAAGCTAATCACCCTAGACATCCATATCCCACCCCCACCCCCCATTAGGGAAACCACCGTAAAAAATTTCTCCAAAGCCAACTTCACACTTCTTAAGACAAAAGTGGCAAACGTCATGACACCCATGCTGACAGACAATAGAGGTACGACTGCTGAATCCAATACAAATGCACTTTATAAACACTTACATGAGTGCCTGGATCGTGCAATCCCTAACAGAACCAAGATGCTATCCTCCAAAAAAAGGAAGCCAATCTGGTGATCCCCTGCCATAAACAAACTGTACAACAGAAGAAAGAAACTGTTGCAAAAAAGAGTAAAATCCCACGAATGGAGGAACTCCATGGTCAGCCTCAGTAAGAAGCTGAGATCCCTCATAAAATCCTCCAAAGCTAGTTGCGAAAACAAAATCTCCACTGATTCTAAAGACAACCACAAAGCATTCTATAGCTATGTCAAGAATCTCAATGGCAACACTCAGATCTGCTCTGAGTTACAGCACAATGTCACTAAATATACAGACCCAACTGATATTGCCAACATCCTGGCAGATAGGTTCAGTGCTAACTTTACTAAAGGGCCCATCTCTGTACCGGAAGAATACAAAGTTCCTGTAATCACGGCTGCACAGGTAAAAACCACACTCTCCAAAGCCAAGAATTCAGCATCCATGGGACTTAACATCCCACGCTGCTTTCTACACAAACTACAGAATGAACTGGCACCCCACCTAAGTACCACATTCAATCATAGCCTCCACCTCAGGATTTGTGCCCACTGAATGGTGCACAGCAACGGTTATCCCACTCCACAAAGGGGGAGCCACCATGGACCCCGAGAACTACCACCCCATTAGCCTGATGAGCCTGGTCTGCAAGGCTATGAAACGTATCATCATGGAACGTATAAACAATGACATTGGTAATCTCCAAACTCTGGATCCTATCCAGTTCAGGTTTGTAAAAGGCAGATCATGTCTTCTAAACCTGATAGACTTCTTTGAAGTGGTCACCAAAGCTGTAGATGAGGGTAAGGTGGTTAACACAGCCTATCTATATCTCATCAAGGCTTTTGACAATATCCCTCACTCTGGAATTATAGATAAACTCACTAAACTAGGTATAAATCCCTATGTCACAAGATGGGTTGCCAACTGGCTCACTGACAGAACCCACACTGTGAAAGTAGCAGACTCCAAATCCAACTTCAGACCAGTGACAAGTGGAGTACCACAGAGTCCTGGGTCTTCTCCTGTTTGGTATCTACTTCTCTGAAGTACAGGCTAACACAGAAGGTCTTTGGCTAATGAAGTTTGCAGATGACTGCAAACTAGGAGCCATAATCAAAATGATGTGGACATCCTACAAAAGGGCTTCACTGGGACAGATGCCTGGTGTCAAAGCCAGGGGCTCAAGCTCAATGCCAAAGAGTGCATTGTCATCCCTTTTGGTAAAAACTCTGTACCCATGAACTACCACATATGCGGTAGTCTACTTAAAACCGAAAGTGTGATAAGAGACCTTGTGACACAGGTGGACAGTAGTCTCTCCTTTTATTATCACATCGCAACAGTAGTCAGGAAATCCTTCTAAGTGGTGCACCTCATCACAAAAGTTTTCTCATCCAGGAAAAAAGAGGTCATTGTTCCTCTCTACACATCATGCATTAGACCCATTATAGAGTACAATGCCCCTTTTGGTGTGTACCTCACAAGACATCTACAACAACTAGAAAGCCACAGAAATACCTCACAAAGAGGATTACCAGCCTCAAACAGATGCCCTGCGCAGACCGACTCAAAAAACTCCAGCTTTACTCCGTTGCATATCGCCTACTCAGAGGCGATCTCTGTCTAACATACAAAGCTATGTCAAACCCAGAGCTGTTGGACATGCTCCATTTAAAGAAATCCCAATCCCTCCAAGCTACACGCTCTAAGGACCTAAACCTCATCACCACAGTAAACAGAACATGCTGGAGGGATAGATTCCTGTCCCAGGGACTTCCCATACTCTTGAACAAACTACCTATCTATATCAAATAAAGCTCCTCATTAGCACTCTTCAAGGAAAACTCTTGATGACTGGATGGGAGATAGGAAATTCACCCTGGGAATCACTTCTGTGGCTCTGCTCGACAAGGGCACAGGAAAATAATTTTCTTGGGTGACGAAAGTCAGGGTACCATTTGGCTAGGCTTATATAGGCCCTAGAGCCAATAGCATAGTACCTACCTATGAAGAAACACTATAAACTGCAGTTTAGTTCATAGCAGTACAAAGCATTAGAAGTTGCCACCACTCTCTCTCTTACACACACACACACACACACACACACACACACACACACACACACACACACACACATATACAAACACACACACACACACAAACACACACACACACACACACACACACACACACATGCACACACTTGTGCTTCATTCATTTGTTTATTTTTCCCATTCACTCATGGAAGTAAAATAAAAGGAAAGTCCTTGCAACTGATATTTCATATGCTTGCATTAGATCACTATATTAATTTTTTTCCTTTTCTCCGCTCCTTAGAGCTCCATTAGTGAGACTATAGGAGAAGGCAGGCCTGCATAACTGTTGGTGGAGTTAGTGAAGTTATTTATTTATTTATTTATTTTTAGCATACCACAGGAAGAAATGATGGGGTTTTGCGGGGGGGGGTCTATGAACTCTGACTGCTCACAGAACAAAGTAAGGTGTCTTGTTGCATATCATGCTTAACCTTCTGTTTCTGAATTCTTTTCCAAGTAGTTAGACAATGGCAAAGTGTACTAAAAGGAAAAGAGGCTGTTATTTTTTTTTTTTATCAATGGGTTCATGTCACATTGTTTTATGTAACAGAATGCAAATGGCATTCATCACTGGAAGAAGAGGTATAAAGTTGTGATTCTTCTGTGGACCTTTACTTATCAAGAAATATTTCTGCAAGAAATTCATATCAATGGGAGCACAACTAATTGATTAAGGATGAAAGGATTTAGGCCAGCAGGCCATTCTTGCACCACTGACCACAGTATGGGTATAGCTATGCTGTTGTCTAACAAATGCAGGCTGGTATCAGAGGATCAGTTTGTAGATGTAGAGGGGAGGGAGAGTGCACTCATATTCAGTTGTCTAATAGTGCAGCATGCATGCCTTTCATTGACTGCAGACAGAATAGTTTTGAGATCTTTTTTTTATTATTCACAGAACACGAATTAAACAGACTGTTATCTTCATTTATTATTTTGGTGGAGGACTGGAATTGCGCACTAACCTTAAGTTTACATGGCCTATCACAGCCTGTTAAACCAGTGTAAGGTAGCCAGTATGAAGTATTAGCTGAAGTGTGCCCATAGCTGTAGACTGATGCTGAGATACCCACCAATGAAAACAGTTACACATCCTTTAGCTTTGTTTAGCTTTGAAGCCAGACTGCATTACTTTTTTATCCTGGTATAATTGTTTTAAAGAGTAGACAAGGGTAATATTTTTCTCAGATAAATATTAAATCCAATCAGTAATAATTCTTGACATATTTAAATATGCTGATGTCAGGTTTTCATCTTTTGTACCAAACACTACATTGTACAATAAAGTGAAACTCTTCCCTTTTTGAATGTTGGTAGTATTATGAAAACTGGGCATGCCGTAGCAAAACCTCATTTCCTAAGGCTGTAGAGTATATTAATAAAAATGTTGTTAGACTGCCCGTTTTTGTTTAATCTGTCAGGGAAACAGGATATTCCTACTACACTAGGTCCGTGTGACCTAATTTAGTAGAGCATAAAGGCAAACACCTTCTGGGAGATGGAATGATATCACTCTTAAAAAAACTTTATGCCACATGCAAGAGTTTTGCCACATACTATGTTGTTGAAGTAGTTTCAGCTTGCCACTGGTTTGCATCTTCAGTCACATTCTCTTTATTATGTTTATGCGTCAAATGACTATTCACTAGAGCAATTTCGATGTAGCAACTGCCCTATAACTTCTGCTTTTAAGAAAAACTTAGACAATTAAATAAGCCTACTGTGAAGCTTAATATGTCACACTCAGAATAAGAACTATATATACTCCCCCAGTCTGGTGTTAAGGAACACAGAGCATACAATGTATGCCTCAACTGGTTTGGATTCTGACATAATACAGACTGTACCATGAACTGGATTAGCTGATGTTACCTATTTCAAGTGAGTGTCCAAGAAGCTTGTCCCATGAAAGTGAACTGTGTTGTGATCTGGGAATGTAGGACTGTTTTGGGGATGCTATTAAAGTGCAGGCTGAAGTCTGGTCTTGACACTTTCATGCCACACTTTATTGAAACCAATGAATAGAGCATGTTACCTAAATAAGTATTCCATCAGTGCAAAAAAAATCTTAGGGATTATCATATTTGCCTTCTTAGTTATTTTGAAAAATATAAATATAACTTTTCTAATTTAATTGCTGTTTGGATACATACCACATTAACACAGATGGGTTAAACATTTATAATTTTATTTTGTAGGGGTTGTTACTGAACTAGAAGGACTAGGTACTAACTTATGTTACCATAAGGCAATCTGTTCAAGGGTGTTTCCATCTATTGTCGTTTCTCTTCCATTTGCTTTCTCTTTTCCCTTTCTCTGCATTGTATGTCATTCCCTTCATCTTTTAATTTCTTGTTTGCCATGGTGGGTGTAAAGCAAGTGAACTTTGGTAGGCACCTTTGTAGTCAGAGCCATACCTAGGTCAACTGGTGCCCTAGGAAGTTCCCTAGGTTGGTACCCCGTCAACAATTTGATATGACATTTGTTATGAGCATGTAACAAAGACAAGTAAAGCACAACTATCTTAAGTGTGCATTGATATTTTGTTCTTGTTTTCTGCTTTCATGCAACCCAGGCAGTGGCTGAAAATGGGCAACTGACCAGCCTATTTGCCTGATTATCAAATGGCAATAAATAGCTTTCCTGAACTTGTGGGACAAAAAATAACACTGTAAACTAGTTACTGACGTCAAATGTGAAGGTGTTATTCATTGGCTTTCTTAAATATGTTTGGTACTACACTCTTGCCTCATTAGAAACTAACAGATTCCACTCTGGACAGACAGTACATATCCTTTTCTCCATGTTAAGTACAACTCTGTAGTTAAAATATTTGGCAGTGTAGGCTTTCCTTCAGCATTCCCTTTTTGTGCTTAACTTGCCTGTTGTATTTTTTCATGTTGTTGATGGCAGTTACTTAAAAAAAATCATCACTTTGTTTTTCACATCATCATACAGTAAAAACACATTCCTGCACATTCCAGTCATACATTCAGCTAGAAGAATATAAAAAACCAATAAGAACCATGATCATAATTATTACTGGTGCAGCCTCGGCATAACTTTAACACTGGTTTTACCTTTCACCTATGAAATTCATCAGTGTAATAAAACATTTTTGAACAACTGATCCTTACATAGACATGCCCAGAACTTATACTGACAGTAAATAAACTCCACGATAGAATAAAGAATCTAAAGAATATTATTAATTCTTAGCTTTAAACTATTTGTCCTTTTACAATAAAATATCCTCAGTATTCAAATATGGTAATTCCTTCATCACCTGGGATTAAATGAAAGTCTTTATTAGCCCTGTCATCCTATTGGTGATGATCTTTTCAACTTCTTGCCTGCCTTATACAAATACAATCTAAGATAAGTGACATCTTATTGGTGAAATTGTAAAGTGATTCATCGATGTGCTATCAGAAGCCAAGCTGATGGTAGTAGGCAGGATAGATACATTCTATAATCCAGTAATGGAGAATTAGTGATCTACTTTCTCAGTCAATTTTGAGTAAAGGAATAATCCATTGCCAGATAAACTTAAAAGTGAGAGACATGGTCATACTCCAGATTATATATGAACTCTAGAGTATACTTACTTAGAAATTAAGTCAGGTAGAATTTGCCTTCTTTTTAACTTGGATTATTCCCAAGATATCATTTTCATTTGTGGTTATTAGCAACATTTGGTTAATGACTATCATTACTAAATGTATTAAAAGTTGTTTGAAATAAAAAGAAAATAGGACCATCCTCATAAAAATATACTCACTATTGAAATTACACTTTAGTATAACTGGTTAGAAGGACAGTAATGTAAATTGCATGTCAGAAAGAATTATGTTTTAGAGCATATCAAGCCTTTTTAGAACACAGGAAATCAGATACGTCAGTAATAAGTTATACCATCCATCCCAGCTTACAGACATAACGTTACTTGTACTGTTAGACAATGATAGCACATGCTGGGTACCCATCTTGTCTTCACAGCTACCCCTATTGTTCAAACCTCCTATTTAATTGTCAATTATAAGATCATGAATTAACTTCTAATTTTGCAAAAACTTAATGTATTCATTCATTTTAATCTTATGTTTTCACTAATAAGTCATCACAAAACCCAGCTGACACAGTATAACTAATGTATTGTTTGATCAGTTCATTCTTTTTCGAATGCACTGTGGATTTGAATCTGTAGTGTCATAATGCTACCATTCAAAATATAAAAACATTTCTTTATAAAAGTATGTCTACAATAAGCTGATTTTACCCTTCCTATCCTAATTAATTTTGACACCATTACATCTTCATCACGACATAGGTACTACTTTCCCCTTCCAGGGTCACATAAATTGATATTTAAATAATATTTACAGTGTTGTATCCACTCCTCCCCTTTGTACTCTCACAGTCCTTCTGTAACTATTCCAGATATACCTGTTAAATATTCATCTTCCACAATGGATCTTATCCTTGGAGGGGAAATAATTACATCATGGCAGTGTGCCTATGCTGGGTTTACACTAACATTTGGATATGCCATCAGCTGGCCCTGGCATGAACAGACAATAAGGATTTATGCTGATTATTATACTATTCGGTGACTGGGCTGGATATAATAAATCAGTATGAATTTAAGCATCACTTCACTTGTGACATTTTCTTACTTTCCATTAGCTTCACACTGTGTTAGTCTTTCATTTTCCTTCTTCCAGTTGTTCAAATTCTGGTGCTCTGGTGGTACTAATTGCTCCTTTGATCAATCCTGCTGAGCTACCCTGCATGCACCTCAGTTCCTAAATATCCATACAGAGTGCCAGCAATCATGCCAGCTACTGCATTCATACTATTTCAGTATCACTTTTCAGGGTATCAAGTCACTTTCTAATCCACTCTGTATTTCATCTATGGGAAACCATCTTCACTGTAAATGCTTAAACATATCAACTGTATGCCATTTGCATTTCCTGTGATACTGTGCTGGAATCCCTACATCTTTCATGCATGAATGGAAAATGGAATAACTCAAAATATCACCAGATTAGTCAACAAAAAGCAATTCCTCACATGTCATAATACAAAGCAGCTTGGGAATTTTATCAAAATGTATGCCAACCCCTCACAGTCAACTTCTACTGCTATAAAGTTTTTTTTTTCAATACAATTCAATTAATTTCCTTCCTCCTCATGTTACTCTCCAAAATAAACCAGATTTAACTGATACCTAGAAAATGTTTAAGACAAGCAAAGCCATTTCATCACTTTTTCTTTTTTACAAGGGTTATGCTGTCTCTCTCATCAGCATCTTTACAAGTATCAGTTTCTTCCTGTTCTCAATTTCCCAACGTTTAATTCATAAACTTACAAACAGTATCCAGTCTTCATTAGAATATCAATATGGCCTTGTACTATAACCCTACATCCCTACTGTGTGCATTACAATGGAACTGTTAATTGTTTACATAGAAACTTGTCATGTGTAAGTATGCAAAACTCAATTACTCTTGTAAATTGTTAGCAATGTACATGAAAATGTCATGACTTGAATGTAAAAAATATATTACTTGTACGAATTATTAGAATTGTACATTACATGAAATATTCAATCTCTACAACTCTGTAAGACACTTGCCATATAGCTCTTTCTACTATATTCAACATTTATTACTATGAGATATAAACTATTCTTCTACAATTATTGCAAAATTATCTGTGTAATAGTAATTAAATTGTTACCTCTGTAACAGAATGAGCAATTGCACAGGGGTCATGACTGAAATGGGTTTGTGAACACTTAATTGTTCAGTCAATAAAGGAAGAATTCAATAAATAGCAATAATAACTCCTCTATATCTACTTTCACATTCACACCAATTCCCACTTGCACTATACAAAAACTCCTTCATAAACCCAAACCATGTATAAATGGGCCAGACAACTTACCAGCTGAATTTCTACAATTAGCTACAAACTCCATTGCCTATCTGGTCAGTACACTCCTCAATAGATCCATTAAGGAGGCCACTATACCTAACATTTGGAAGAAAGCATTTGTTCTTCCTCTACATAAAGGTGGCAACAACTCTGATCTTTCTAACATCTGGCCCATAGCAATCCTCTCCCCATCTCCAAAATATTAAAAAAATGTGTTCACACGCAGCTTCTAAATTATCTTGTTAATAACCACATCCTTTCCCCTACTTAGCACAGCTTCAGGCCAGGGGATGGTACCAGCACGGCTCTCATATCCTTTCTGGACACAATAGAGTGGAAGATGTCAGACACTTAGTTTCCTCACTCTTCCTTGACCTCTGAAAGGCCTTCAATACAGTTTCCATCCCCTACTACTTACCAAACACTCCAACCTAGGTATCTCACCCCTCACCCTGAACTGGTATTCTAACTATCTTTCAGACAGGCAAGAAGTCAACAAATGGCAAAAATCCTGCTCACCATTTCTAAAGACAACTACAGGTGTCCCCCAGGGTTCATTACTAGGCTCCCTCCCATTTAGCATATTCATTGATAACTTCAGTGCCTCTCTTACTCATGGTACTGTTATCCAATATGTTGATGACTCTACAGTCATCTGCTCTGCCAAAACTGTTTCCGACCTGCAGCATCTTACCCAACAGACCTTTA
The DNA here is from genome assembly GCF_019279795.1 of Protopterus annectens. Classification (NCBI taxonomy): domain Eukaryota; kingdom Metazoa; phylum Chordata; order Ceratodontiformes; family Protopteridae; genus Protopterus; species Protopterus annectens. Next base: position 1,247,248,525 of record NC_056741.1, on the reverse strand, counting down.
CAGAAACCGAAGCTTGGATGTTAAGTAACCATCTCGCTCTAAACCCTAGTAATATTAAGCTTATAATATTTACCCCTCCAAAAAATACTCCTCTCAACAGAAACAAATTCTCTATCCATTCTTTAGCTAATACTAGCATTGACGTCATCCCAAGTATCAAACTTGTAGGTGTCATCATTGATGAAAATCTAATGTTTGACCTCCATATCCATAATAACATAAAAAAAAAAAAAACATCAGAAACTAGGTAGCCTCTATAGACACAAGCACTTCCTTAACTTCACTGCTAAAAAAGCTCTAGCCTCTTCTTTCCTGCTTCCATCTCTACTATATGGTGCCCCCATCCTCACCAAAATATAGTCTTCATTCAAAACCAAAGTTGTCTCATGCTACAATAAGATTGCCAAATTTGTAACTAACTCAAACTTTTCATCCCATCACTGTCTATCCTTACATCAATTAAACTGTCTCAAAATACCATAATACCTAATATATCTTCAGTTAACTACTGAAGACAAATTTAGATACAAAACATCTATGTGCCCTTCTCTCTCTTTTTTACTGTCCACCTATCATCCCAACAGATCTCTTAGATCTGATAACACGTTGTTGCTAAAAGTTGACAAACCAAATCTCTCAGCTGGTCAAATGCTATAATCTTTCACAGTCTCTGGAATGCCCTCCCACCTTTTATCAGAACCATAAGTAATCCTGTTCTCTTTAAGTCAACCTTAGGAAAACATCTTTCTTCACTCTGGAACTGTTCATGTGCCAAAATAAAACCTCCTTAAATATCTGTCTCCTTACTATAAGACTCTCTTTTTTCAGTCTCATTACTCTGTAAATATTTCCCACACTATCTCACCACAATGACTGCTGGAGCTCAAACTCTAGCTGTTAATTCTTTGCTACTAACACCCATAACCAGAAAACATTTAATCTTTTAATGCTGTTTCACAATCATCCAATTCAACTATTAATGTTAATAATTCTACACAATGCAGTAGTACGTAACTATGTACATAACATTGTAGCATTGTGATTTTATTATTCGTAATGTAGTGTGGCTGTATAAACTATGTATTAGTGTCAACGTCAATGTTTTACTCCATTGTAAATGTATTTTATTCTATAATGCATGTTATTTTCTTGTATGTACTGTCATTTTATGAGGAGCTTTTCTCCCCGGGCCTCCACTGAAAATGAGCTCACATAGGCCCAGTAGATCATCCAGTAAACAAATGCAAAAAATAAATAAATAAAATAAATAAAGAAATATACAAATACAATTTGCTTATAACAATACTAATTTTCAAAGGGGGTCCTATATAAAGAACTGCATAGCTAATCGGACATGCATTAGGCTTTGAATAGTCTCGTCAGGCCAAACAAAAGGCAGAATAATTAAAGAGTAGCAAAGTGCTAACATGTGAAAACATTGCAGGGTTGATCAGTGGTTGAAGCAGTATCACAGTTGACTGCATGACAAACCTGATGTCTCCCACAAGGAAGGGAAACTTTTGTAGCCAGGTTACTGCACACTCATAACTGCAGTGAAGTATAATGCAAGCATGTCTTGCTTGATGTAAGCAGGGCAGCATAGTGGCCATCAGACAGATCACTGTGATATACGCAGCAAAGTGCCGACCTTCTTCATCATATGCATGAGGAGGAAATAGCGATAGATGGGGATGTAGGAAAGAGGAGAACAGCAAATAGAGGGAAATGCCCAACAATTACCATAAGGTATGAAAGGTGGAAGGAAGCATACACACACACACACACACACACACACACACACACACACACACACACACACACACACATATTTTTAGTGAAAGAGCCTATTTTTATGTATAGAAAAGGGTAAGTAGGGACTATAAGAATATATATAATGTGTGTGTGTGTGTGTGTGTGTGTGTGTGTGTGTGAGTGCACCTGTATTTATATATATATATATATATATATATATATATATATATATATATATATATATAAACACAAACACACACACATATATATATATATATATATATATATATATATATATATATATATATATATATATATATATATATATATATATATATATATATATATATATATATATATATATATATATATATTTTTTTTTTTTTTGTGAAAGAGCCTATTTTTATATATAGAAAAAAGGGTAAGTACGGACTATAAGAATATATGTAATGTGTGTGCGTGAGTGCACATGCATTTATCTATATATGATATATATGAGAGAGAGAGAGAGAGAGAGAGAAAGGACAATCACAGATCAGTACCTAAGATGCTTGAAAAAACAATATTCAATAACAAATACCTATATATATAAACATGGCTGCAGTTGATTATTTGTGGTAAATTTAGTTGGTAGTTCCACTGGTTAAATTATATTACAGTCAAACTGCATCAGTTCATCTGTAATATAATTATCCTATTTCTCTATGGTTATATGACTGCGGAGTTAGTATATTTAATTTCTGGTGGTGTGGGTGCAGAGTCTTCTGTCGGGGTGGGATGGAGAAGTGAAACCCCCCACATAAAAGCTAATTTCTGGTCCTTTTAGGTGATCACAAATGAAACATATTTGTTTCATTTCAGATTACCTTATTTCATTGTGTTTTTGTGCTGATGAAAGACATTGACAATGTTTTACAACATATTTTATGTTCATGAAAGTTCATCAGTGATGTAAAGGAATATAATCATATATTTTTAAGCCCTCCTCTGCTGGGCATGAAGCCCTCCATTTTTTCTGGGGGAAAGCCCTTTGGCCTATTCCTTTCCCTGGAGTGGCAGCTAACACTAGGAGTGGGAGCTGTCATTGTAGTGCTGTGGTCCAGGGTTTTGCAGTTAAGCCCTAATATTCCCAATATATATCTAAAACATGCAAGAGGTTAGCATGAAATGTACCACCATGATGTACATAAATAACTATGTGAATGCAAGGAAATGATTTTGCCCTTCTCTTATAGACAGTAACTCTGTGTGATCCTGGGTCTCGATCAGGGATCCTGCCGCAGTGTGTGCCAAGAAATAGATCGCATCTCTTCCCCCAAAGAGAGGTAAGGCATCTTAGCCACATCGTTCATGTCCTTCCCACATTAGCTCTAGCAGGTGACTGAGCTGCTAGTCAGACTCACAATATCTGAGTCATAGTCAGGGCCTTATCACTCTATAACAATGGACCTGGCATGTGAGAGAAATGTAATACATATAAGTAAATGAAAATGAAGAGAAGAGTTAATGATAACAGAAGAAAAAGGTAGAGAAAAAGTGAATGCTTTTAGAGAAAGGGAATTAAAGCTGACACAAAGGCATATACTGCTAAAGTGGTTGTTGCATTAAGGTACAGAGAAGGAGATAAGAAATGTGTGTATTATGTCAGTTTGGTGGATGCAGGGATGGGGGGGGGGGGGTAAAAAAGTAAAAAAAAAAAAAAACATTAAAGTTTCATGGAAAAATAGTTAAAACCAAAAGTGAAATTGCAGAGGTATAAGAGCATGGGTGACACAATGCTACAACAGTGAAGACTGCTGCCTCACAATACTTGGACCTCTGGTTAATTTCCCTGCTGATGTGGTCATCCACTGCACCTCCTACTTATGCCTCTCTTAACTATTTTACCACTCATTTCATTTATATCTCAAAATTAAATCAACCTTTTGCTATCCACCCTTTGTAAATAACAGTACTTTGAATCATCATAAAAATAAATCTCTACTGCATAGTTATTTGTCTAGCTATATCTATACAGAGTGTACTTAGAATAAAAAGCCTTGCTACTGTTGTATCATTGCTATCTTATTTATTTTAACATTGTAAAATTTAGGTTAATTGCAGTCTGTCTGTCATTGTTGATATTATATAATGTAAAGATTTTTGATTGTATCAAAGCTTTTCACCCAGGGCCTCTGCTGAAAAGGGGCCTTTGTCTCCAGCTGGACCTTCCCAGTCAACAAATGTGAAATAAAATAATTTTGTGTGGAGCTTGCATGCCATCTCTTTATCTGCTTGATTTATTGCTGGTCCTTTACTTTCTTCACATATCTTTAAGCCAAGCTAGCAGGTGAACTGTTAATTGCTCATAAATGTGCACTTAGTAAGCAAGTGAATTTTTGATGTCTTGTGATGGATTTTTATTCCTTCCAGGACTGGGTCTTTGTCTTGGGCCTGCAGATTGCCTGGATATGTTCCAGCTCCCCTGCAACACTAAATAGGACAAAGGTCATATCATGGAATGAACCAATGAAACTATGACAATAGCTGGGATTTATGGATATTTAGTGCAATGTACAGTGCAAATTAGCACAGGTGCCAGCAGTGCATATGTTGTGGGTGATTCAGAGACAACGTGGTTCACAAGGGGAAAAAAGCTTGGTATGTAGCTCATGCAACAGACCATATAATGGTAAGTGACTGAGGAATCTTATACAAATGACAAAACCATACATGGCACAACGATTCAGAAATGTATTAAATAGGTACACTGTGTAACATCACAAAAATGTTCTGCACATGGGGTATTTTTAATGCACAAAGAAATAGATATAGTAGAATAACAGCAGCTATTGCAGATCAACGTGTGTTAGTAGCTGCTATTGGATCCAGTACCTGTGATGATGTGCACCATACAAAACATACCTGCAAAAAAAAATCGTTAAGCATCTTACATACCATCATTTCATGCATCATAAAATAGTGGATCACTGCCATCTACAGAGAGCCCATTTGTGATTTGGTTGAAATATGTTACCTACATGCAGAATCAAGGAGTGATGTGTAGATTGCCCAACGCAGTCAGCATAAAGGTAAATGTATCATTATTCATCTTACGCACAGGAACCTTCCAGTGACCTACAGGGACATATTAGGGATATTGCTGGCATCAACCTCACATATAATACACCTTTACATCAACTTCATACTGCAGTATGTGGAGGAGTATATCTAGTTTCCCAGGATTGCAGAGGAGAAAACCAAAACCAACAGCATGTCTTTTTCCCTAGAGCTATAAATTGCACATACAGTACAATAAACGCCTCACCTAGTTCACAAGGAGAGACAAACAGGAAGATTTTTACTCTCTCAACTGTCAGATGGTCTGTAATGCCCAACTTAAGGTATTGTATATTATGTGTCCATGTACAGGTCAGGCAGTTTCCATGATTCACAGATATGAAACACATTCAGGTCAGGCACTCACAAAAGAGGTTACACAGGGAAATATACACACCATTCAAGCAGGGAATGGCCACATATAATGGTGTTACTGTTTGTGTGTTGCACATGATACCGAATATGCAGCTGGTTAGCATGTCCCTGTACAGCTTTGTACAACCTCCCATGTACCCATTGTAGCAATAGGTATATCCTTTCTATACACTTTCTGTCTACTGCATACCCTATTACATTCCTCTTTACAAAGCATCACCATGCCTATCTTTGCATCTGGAGTCATCATGTCCCTTGTGTCCTGCTTTTCCCTAAGTGCTTAATGCCCACGATATATCCCACCACCACAGCTAAATATGACAGTGCCATACCATTGTGCAGTGCTCGCACTCACACATACCCCATGGTATCTCTATCACTGTTATTACCATCCACCACAGTTGGTGATTATAGTGTTGGGGGTACAGTATCAAGTGAGTTTTTTTTATTCAGTATTTGCATCTCCAAGTCCACCAAGTTACAAAGTTATAAAGTCCTGTATTCCCCAGATCTTCATGTGTGAGCGTTCCCATGCAATATGACACCCACACTTTATAGCATGTTAATAAGGATCTCATAGTGCACCAGTTATACTATTGATACAGTTTTGTGCCACTGCCTCTGAATCACAAAGACAGGGCATGAACTACATGCACTCATTGCAAATACAACAATGTTCCAAAAAAGACACAAACCCAGTCTCAGGAAAGAAACAGGAACCAATAATCCAATAAATAATAATCGTTTATTGATAAAGTTCTAGCACCTCGGTGTAACACCACCTTTACAGAATCTAACAAACATTCACCATCCTTCCCTTATATACCACATATAAAAGTATTTATACAATTATAAAATTAAGCAATTAAAATCACTTAAGACCTTAATTAATATTTAAAGTAAACATTTCCAACACAATTCATTATTAAGCCCGAAAGGGGTTAATGTATTATATTTTAAAACGGAAATTGCTTCTTTTTATTCAAGTTTATCCTTCAATAATTGTTCATCTTCATATTTTAAGTTTATTTGTTCCAAAACAGTACCTTGGAGCAACAAAAAAATCATTATTATGTACCTTTTTAAAGCGAGCAGAAATAACTTTCTCTTCTCTCTGATTTTTGATATCCCTTATGTGTTCCATACGCCTAACCCTAAATAATGTTTTTGTTTCCCCGATGTAAAAGAGGTTGCAGGGACATCTTAAAGCATAGATAACTCCCTTACTAGTGAATGAAAATCTATCTTTAGATGTATATGTTTTACCATTTATATATTCAAAGGAAACTACCACCTGCTTGCAAATTGAACAATTACCACACTAACTGGTACCCATTAGACTGAATGATTTTTGTACACTTATTTCTGGAAATATAAATTTTCCATGAACCAGTCTATCTTGCAAACTCCTGTCCTTTTTAAATGACATAGAATGGTAGTCCAGTAACATTTCCTGTAATATTTTGTACTTTTTCAAAAAATCCCAATAATACTTAACCATACTGGTTATTATACTACTACCAATATTGTATAAAGATACAAAATACATTTTATTCTGCTGTGAAATCCTATTCTGTTTTGATAATGTGTTTCTGGTACAATTCTTCATTATATTTATATTGTTATTATTTCTCTTACTGTAATTGTCTTTACATATCACTCTCACTTGAGCTTCTCTCACAACTACCGGGTCATACCCTCTCCTCAGAAACATTTCAGCTGTTCTTTTAATTTCTTCATTTAGACTTTCCTCATTATTACAGAGTCTTGATAGTCGTAAAATTTCACCGCATGGTAAGGAAGAGATTAAATGTAAAGGGTGGCAGCTTAAGGGATGTAAAAACTGGCTGCCATCTTCAAATTACCTATGCACCCTAGTAAGTATAGATCCATCTGTTCTACCTTCCAATATCAAGTCCAAAAAAACTACTTTTTCATCTTCCTGCAAACCATGAAATGAGAGACGAAATGGGTTTCCTTCCAAACAGGAAACAAATCATGAAATTTGTTCCCTCCCCCCTTCCACATAAGAAAATCAGATCATCTATATACCTCTAGTACAATTTAACATAATTTTTCATAAAATCCTGTCTATAAAGAAAATTTTCTTCAGACATTGACATAAACAAATTTTCATACATGGGGGCAAAAGGTGCCCCCATCCCAGTTCCTTGTCTCTGTCTATATATCTGATTATTGTAAGAAAAAAAGTAATTTTTCAGAGAGAATTCTAATAGCTCCACAATAAAATTTGTTCGAGGACTGTCCCCTAATTTGAACAAGACAGCTTTCAAACCATCGTCATGTCTTATAGAAGTCTTCAAACTCTTTACATCCAAAACTAACCAAAACATTTGGTCATTCCATCTTATAGACGAAATTTTTTCTAAAAAGTCAAAAGTGTCCTTTATATAAGATGGTGTCTTTTGAACAAGGGGCAGTAGTACTGTATGCAACTTTCCAGATTCTAAGTATTTTTTTTCTGCATTTTCGACTTTTTAAACCTTTCGACGACTATTTCTGCCCATTTTATTCAGTTATTACCTGTTTTTACTGTTTTTAATAGCTTGAATTGTCTGTTGCACTTCCTTGTTTAAGTTTTGCTTAAAAGTTAAACAACAGGCTAATACACTCAAGTGTACTAGCTTTTGATAGCAATTAGTCGAAAAACACAGCATTTATTGTATTTTCTGCCTATCTGAAAAAAAAACTTGAAAAAAAAAAATACTCTTGTTTTCCATACTTTCCTAATAGTTTGTTCCAGAGATCAGATTTTGCTGATCCCTGGGCTTTGTCTTGGTTCCTGTGTTTCTCCATTTTCCTTGTTTGGTCAGGGGGAAGTTTCTTTACTCACCAGTGAGAGTGGGGAGTACTGAGCTACCTGTTTGTCCTCAGAGGAGTGGTTTAAGGCAGTAACTTGTAGTTTATTGGCCATTTTGGGTCATTTCCTGTCTTTTCCAGCCCCCTGCTATAAAGCACGCTTTAGCGCGATTTAGCACGGAGTTGCTACACAAGAGCAGCGGCGGTTAATCAAGGTTAAACTATTCGGGCTACCTAAAGTCCACTCTTCAAATTTTCCCTTAAAACAGCCTTCCTTGAACTGTACTGCTGATCAAGCCAGCGTATTCTATATCTAAAAAGTTCAGCTCTACTTGATTCTTAAGTAGACTATTCTCTATCTGTAAAGCCTAGCACTTGCTCCTAAAGTATTTTTTTACTTTGATATAGCACTTTTATTATACATAGTACCCCACCAGCCAAAAACCCCTTTTCGATCACCCACATCCCCCGGAGTCTTTTTAAAGTCTTTGTCTATTCCTTCTAGCATGTCGAGGGATCAGTTGCTAGTGTCCTCTCCTGCTCAGCTGGTGAATCTGGGAATATTGAGGCAATGTTACAATTGTCTCATGTACACGGACAACCCTCTCCTTCTCCCACAAAACACAAATACATGTGAAAGATGCAACTATATAGCCAAACTGGAGGCTGAGCTCTCTCAACATAGGACTGGCAAGACCAGACAGGAGGAGAAGGTAACCACACACACCACAAACCCAGTCTCACATAGTACTATCACAACTTCAAATCATACACATAAATACACAAAGACATACTCAGAGGCTCTGATCAAAAATCTACCAAAACAGCAGAGGCCACCAAAGCAGACACCCAAACAACTGCCACCTCAGGACACAACACATGCAACACATAGACCACATAGTCAGTGTGCCAAACAGTCACAGCCCTTAAGGCCAAACACAATGCCAGACACACTCGTCATTGGTACTCCATAGTCAGACACACTGACGTCCCGCTCACCAGATTGAGTAAGGAAAGGGTCACAGTAAGCTGCCTGTCGGGTGCTAGAATCTGCCACATAACGCAAGCACTCAGGTCTCTCAACAGCAGGTACAAGTACGACTCTGTCATTGTCCACGCTGGTGTGAACAACCTGAGATGTACCTCCTTGGACTACATGAAAAGAGACATAGAGGAGCTCTCTGATTATGTAGCCCAGGCAGGTATGACCCTGACCTTGAGCAGTATCCTACCTTCACCAAGAATGATGCCACAATACAGAGACAAGATGATCAGCTTTAATAATTGGCTTAAACTCTGGTGTCATTCAAAGGGGATCCAATGTCTGTCTGCCTGGGATGACATGCTGGACAAGCCACGCTGCTTCACAAGGGACGGCTTGCACCTGTCACCCCTGGGCTTCTGGATATTGGCAAAGGCTCTTGCCACCCCCATAGTGCCTTTTTTAGGCAAGGCTCAAATTCTAAACCTACCACCCTAGAACACAAAAAAGGAAAAAACTAAGGGTAATGCTGCTCAATGCCAGAAGTCTCAACCTCAAGATGCATGCACTTGAGGCCCTTCTCAGTATGGAGAACATCGATGTCTGTGCTGTGACTGAAACCTGGTTCAAGGCTCCCGAGAGCACCCCGGCACTATCAGGTTTTACCTCATATCATGTGTTCCGGCCCCAAAATCCGGACAACACCAAGAAAGGAGGGGGGGTGTCTATATTCATCAAGGACACCCACACCTCAAGGTTGGTGGCAACGCACGATGCATCGGAGACCATCCAGGTGCAATTAACCATAGGCAAGACTGCTCTGCAATTTGTAGCATGTTACAGGCCACCCTCTCAATCTCAGGAACCTCACATAGCTTTCCTGAAAACACTGGAGGGGATAAATGTATCTCCAAACACCATCATACTAGGTGACTTCAACTACCCGAATATAGACTGGGATCACTACTCAAGCCCCAACACTCTAGCCCAAAGGTTCCTAGAGTTCATAAACTCAAATGCCATGGAACAACTAGTCACCATCCCCACAAGAGGAGAAAACATACTAGATCTCATCATCATGAACATGGGGTCACAATGTTCAGCACTGGAAGTATACCCCTCACTGGTGAGATCAGACCATAAACTAATCTCACTGGAAGTCCACATCCCGCCCCCACCTGAGATAAAAAAGACCACAGTGAAGAACTTCTCAAAAGCCGACTTCACACTTCTAAAGACTGGTGTGGTCTCTTTTAAGGCCCCCAAGCCTGCGGAAACCATTACTCAAGCCGCTGAATCACTTACAAATGCCTTCTACCAGCACCTATAGGACTGCATGGATCATGCAATCCCAAACAAAACAAAGACTCTTTGCACCAAAGGCAAGCGTCCAGTCTGGTGGACCCCAGCCATAAACAAGCTCTACAACAAAAGGAGGAAGCTACTACAAGATAGAGCAAAATCCTTAAAAGGGAAAACACCTTTGATCATTATAAGTAAAAAACTAAGATCTCTCATAAAATCATCCAAGGCAAATTTTGAGAGAAAAGTCGCTAAGGACTCAAAAGACAATCATAAGGCCTTCTTTAGCTATGTTAGAAACCTGGGAGGAAACTCCCAGATATGCTCAGAATTAGTTCAAAATGATGTAAAAATTACTGAACCTACAGACATTGCCAACATACTGGCTGACAGGTTCAGTGCAAACTCCCCAAAAGGTGAGATATCTATACCAGAGGATTGTAGCCCCCCAAACATCTCTAATGCTCAGGCGAGAACTGCTCTCTCCAAGGCAAAAAACACAGCATCCATGGGACCAGATGGTGTCCCCGGTTGTGTGCTCCACGAACTCAATGAGGAATTAAACCCGCAGTTAGGGCAGCTGTTTAATCTTAGCCTCACCTCAGGATACGTGCCTAAGGAGTGGCGTACGGCAACTGTGGTCCCACTTCACAAAGGCGGTGCCTCCACCGACCCTGGAAATTACCGTCCCATCAGCTTGACAAGCCTGATCTGCAAAGCTATGGAGAGGATCATAATGGAACTCATAAATAAAGACATAGGGGACTTGCAGACTTTGGATCCGACCCAGTTTGGCTTTGTCAAAGGCAGATCATGCCTTTTAAACTTGGTTGACTTTTTCGAAACAGTCACCAAGGCTATTGATGAGGGAAAGGCAGTTCACACAGCCTACCTCGACCTGGCAAAGGCTTTCAACACAATACCCCACTCAGGTATCATTGAAAAACTCATCAGCTTAAATGTAAACCCATACGTCACAAGATGGGTTGCAAACTGGCTAAGTGACAGAACCCACAGGGTCAGAGTTGCTGGCGCCATGTCAGACTCAAAGCCTGTCACAAGTGGTGTCCCACAGGGTTCAGTCCTGGGCCCACTCCTGTTCGGCATCTACTTTTCAGAAGTACAAGCAAACACAGGAGGATTATGGCTGACAAAATTTGCAGATGACTGCAAACTGGGCGCCATAGGTGAGAACACATCTGACACAGATATCCTTCAGAAAGGTCTTATAGAAACGGATAACTGGTGCCAGAGCCATGACCTAAAGTTAAATGCCAAAAAATGCATAGTCATACCCTTTGGGAAAAACAAGGTTATCCCTAGCTACCATATAGGCGGCAGCCCACCAAGCACAGAAGAGGTTATCAGGGATCTGGGGACCCAGGTTGACAGTAACCTTTCGTTTGACACTCACGTTGCCAAAGTAGTTAGGAAGACCTTCTACATTGCCCACCTGATCATGAAGGGATTCACATCTAGATCAAGGGAAGTCATCGTCCTCCTGTACTCATCACTCATCAGACCAATGATTGAGTACAATGCCCCATTCGGAATGTATCTGACACGACACCTGCAGCAACTGAAAAGGCCCCAAAAGTTCCTCACCAAAAGGATAAAGGGTCTCAAAAATATGTCCTATGCTGCCCGACTGAAGGAACTCCAGCTCTATTCAGTCGCTTACCGTCTGCTCAGAGGTGACCTGTGCCTGACATACAAGGCCATGTCCAACCCAGAATTGATGAACATGCTTCACCTCAAAAACTCTAGATCCCTCAGAACTACAAGGGCGGGAGACTTAAACCTTGACACGGTTATTAATAGGACGTGCTGGAGGGACAGATTCATCACCCAGAGACTCCCTATGCTGTGGAACAAAATCCCGGTACATGTGAGGCAGAGCACCTCACTGGCTTTGTTCAAGAGAAATCTTGACCAATGGATGGGAGATCGCAGATATACCCCAGGGATTATCTCAGTGTCACTGCTTGACAGAGGCACAGCAAAATAATGGGCATAGTATCCTCCAAACTAAAGGAGTGGCGAAAGCCACAAAACTCTGGGCTAGGCTTATAAATGCCCTTGGGCAGATAGCCTAGTATGAACCTATGAACCTATGAACCTATATTATGTAAAAAATATTTGCAGGCTGAAATAATCAGCCTGCCCGGAGGATCATACATCCTTTTATGAATCTTAGGCAAGCAAAAAAACACAGCTAATTCACTGCCTCTAACAGTGAACTTTATTTCAACATCTTTTCTGGTTAAATAACTCAGACGTACAATTTTTTCCATTAACCCTCCAAATTTCATCTTTGCCTTATCAAAATCTTCTTTTTTACTCACTTCATAAATGTCATGATCTTTTAAATGATCCATGCACATTTTATGGTATTGTAATACATTCATCACTACAATTTTGTTCCTCTTCTTCGCTGGTTTTATCACTATTTCCTTTTTATTACTTAAATCTTGTAAAGCTTGCCACTCCTTATATGTTAAGTTATATTCAATACTTCCCTTTTTTGTTATTAATCTTGTTACAAATATTCTCCCCTTCAAAAGACAACATTGAACAAAAATGTGTAATGTTTTCATTATGAAAAGGGGGTATAAATTTATTATTATACCATGACCCCCCATTAATATTCCAAAACGTGCACACTGATTGGCCATCGTGCACGTTGTAAATCGACTTATACTAATGGAAAAAGGTCCGGTGGCCCGAACTTTTTCCATTAGTATAAGTCTGTTTTAAAACACTGTCTCGCTATGTTAAAAGAGTTTAACATAGCGACACAGGTTTAAAAAAAGCAATGGAGATCTCCGTTGCTTTTTTTAAAGCTGTCTTGCTATGTTAAACTCCTTTAACATAGCGACACAGTGTGTAAAAAGCAACTGAGATCTTGCTTTCTCTGTTGCTTTTTTTTTAAACCTGTCTCACTATGTTAAATGGGTTTAACATAGCGAGACAGCTTTAAAATAATCTCTGTTGCTTATTTTAAAGCTGTCTCGCTATGTTAAACCCATTTAACATAGCAAAACAGTAAAAAGCAACGGAGATCTTGCTTTCTCCATTGCTTTTGGCCATAGCTCTGATGTACTGCGTAGGCATGCGCAGTACATCAGAACTGCCGCGGATACCAGACAGCTGCGGAAGGGCAGCAAAGAGGCATTATACAATGCCATTATTTAAGAAAAGTAATTATTTCATTTCTTAAATAATGTCATAGTATAATAGCAATAACCCACTTCTGGGTGTGGGTAATGCGGGATTTACCCACGGTTGTCTTTGTTTGGTCCCTCGAGCTTCGCCCTCGGGACCAAACCACGCCAACAGTGGGTAAATCCCGCATTACCCACACCCAAGCGTGGGTTATTGCTATAATAATCGGAATATTAACCATGTCCAGTCTACAATATGCATTCATTTCATATATATCAATCTCTTCATTCTCACTTTCAAAACATGAAAAAAGCGGTCATCTGTAGAACAATTATCAGAACAGTCCAAGCAACCATTAGGAACATCTTTAAAAAACATTTTTAAATGCAATTTATGAATTAGTTTAAACATTTCTTGTTTAATATATAAAATCTGTGAAGTACCGTAGGAACAAACTTCAGTCCCAGATTTAACACCACCATTTGTTCCACTGATAAAAAGCAATTCGACAAATTAATAACCGAATTAGCATCATTACACCCAAAGTTATCAATATCATTTGGTTCTCTTACTGTTAAATTGTCCAAAGTTCTTTTTATTTGCTCCCTTTGAACTGTTTCTCCCTCGTTTCTGTCCCTGTACATTGGCGCCATTGGAACGAAAACTCTGTTGATGGTCGTCAGCTTGCTGTGGGGTCGGCAAAGGTGGAAATTCCTCTACATAACTTCCGTTTGACTCGCTTCGACTCCCACGTTCCGAAGAAGCAAATGAAATGGAATGAGGTTTCTTTAAACCTCTGCCTTGACATTTTCCATTTTTTCTCCTATAATTCATTGATTTCACCAAAGCTCTCCCACTTTCATAGTCCTCAATGTCGTGCAGTAACTTAGTTTTTTTTTATATTCTGTCAACTCCTCTTCTAATACTTTAAATTTTGTGCCAATATCCTCCATTAAAATTTTAATATTGGCACCCCCAAGAGAGACAGAGATTTCATTTGATAACACAGACAATTCTTGTTTCAGTTTCATTTGTTTTATCTGGTTTCGCTCGAACAGAATTTGTAACCAGTCCATAACACATTTGTGTGATGCAGCAACCCGACGTTCTCTAAACTGTTTATCAGTGCTGCATTTATCATCAAATAGGGTGCTCAGATTTTTTATAAAACGTAAACCTCTCGTGGTAATGCCTAGATTTAAATATATTTGCAACCCCAAGATATTATAATGCACTCTTGTTACCTTCTCTAACATTTTCTCAAATTTAGTGCAAACTTCACTCTTATCATTGGGAATAGCATTTGCTGCAAACCTAGTAGATGAGAATGGATTTAATGCACGTTTAGATATTTCATTTAAATATACATCAAGAAACTGTTCTGTTTTGTTACCCACATTGGAATTTACCGAGCGATTATCACCCACCATTCCAACTGAAGTCGAAAGAATGTTTAAGAACTGGTCCATAGATCTCTGTGAGCCCGTCATGGATCCACTGTTGCTCATAGCTCCTAGTATAGAAGAGGACTTGCCTTGGAACACCCTGGGAACGTCTATATTCGGATTAGAAGACATAGCAAAACAACAGTCCAGTCACTAATATACTCCAAATACAACAATGTTCTGAAAAAGACACAAACCCAGTCTCAGGAAAGAAACAGGAACCAATAATCCAATAAATAATCGTTGTTTATTGATAAAGTTCTAGCGCCTTGGTGTAACACCACCTTTACAGAATCTAACAAACATTCACCATCCTTCCCTTATATACCATATATTTATAAGTATTTATACAATTATCAAATTAATCAATTAAAATCACTTAAGACCTTAATTAATATTTAAAGTAAACATTTCCAACACAATTCATTATTGAGCCCAAAAGGGGTTAATATTTTAAAATGCAAATTACTTCTTTACATTCAAGTTTAAGAGAAGAGAAAGTTATTTCTGCTCACTTTAAAAAAGTATAATAATGATTTTTGTTGCTCCATGGCAGTGTTTTGGCACAAATACCTTTAAAATATGAAGATGAACAATTATTGAAGGATAAACTTGAATATAAAGAAGTAATTTACATTTTAAAATATAATACATTAACCCCTTTCGGGCTTAATAATGAATTGTGTTGGAAATGTTTACTTTAAATATTAATTAAGATCTTAAGTGATTTTAATTGATTAATTTGATAATTGTATCAATAGTTTTATATATGGTATATAAGGGAAGGATGGTGAATGTTTGTTAGATTCTGTAAAGGTGGTGTTACACCGAGGTGCTAGAACTTTATCAATAAACAACAATTATTTATTGGATTATTGGTTCCTGTTTCTTTCCTGAGACTGGGTTTGTCTTTTTCAGAACATTGTTGTATTTGGAGTATATTAGTGATGGGACTGTTGTTTTACATGCACTCATTGATTTAGCCATGTCCATCATTGCTGTAAGGAAGTATGAAACCACAGTGCTCGTGCACACAGCCTGTGTGGATGCAGGGCACACTACTGCAACCTAATATTGCACACCTTGGGTAGCGCTCCATTTCAGAGTTGTGTTGCATGTCACATGATGTCCAAATGGGACTATAAGCGCATGAGGCTACCATTTTGCTCTTTGAGTTGAACCAGTGTGAGTGAACCTAGCTTGTTTTGGGTACATTGAACTCCAGGGCATCAACATGGTGTATCATGGAAGGCAGGTTGTTCTTATTCTTACGTTTGTCCATTCTAACACTTCACATGGATTTGTTTTTGTTTGTTTTTTTGGTTTTATTTATTAACCAAGTCAGGCAGGCCACATGCAGAAAAAATAAAAAGACAAGTAGAACAGAAGCAAATTCTCAATGTATATTAGAAAGGTTTTATCAACTGGCACAGAGCATTGCAGTACATAAGTCAAATGTGTGTGGTTATAAAGGATGAGATTTACTTATAATCACTGCTACAATCTTACCACACTTTTCTGCTTTGTCTCTTGCTCACTTGCTCACTCTCTCTCTCTCTATATATATATATATATATATGTGTGTGTGTGTATAGATATGACACTTGGGACACTGGTGATATGGTGTTATGTTTCAAGTAACTGAATTCCAAAACAGAAAATTCTGAGGTGGAAACTCAAGAAATGTTAATGGCCACTCCTATGCAGTAAACCTCTCTACATCCCCAAGCACAATGGTTTTCTTCATGTAATACCTAACTTTTGATTCTTATTTGTGAGCCATCATAGCTTGGGATAAGAATAATTACACACAAAATTCCATATTTCACAATTTTAAATTACAAATTAAAAGACAATTCATGTCAGTGTCTTTGCTGAATCCTTCTGTAGGCCACTGATGTCATAAACAGTATGAGTGCCATACTCAGCACAAACTTTATACTGGCCATCTCTGATCCATGTATTTTTAATGGTTTATTCTAGGAATGCCCAGGTGTTTGTGTCACCTGTTAAAATGTACTCATTATGATATTTACTTTTGTGACTCAGAGAATGGGAAAATGCCTTCTGCAGGAGATGTTCCCTTATTCCCAAGGTAAAGCAGTCTCAGAGCTGATTATATTACTGATGAGAGTACAGCAGGAAGCCTCCCTGCTAGGAGGGGTGCTCCATTACCACATAAACACAGAATTCAGGTACCTATGAGAACTTTTGGTTTAAAGCATGTAGAAGTTTAAATCCTGATTTTGTATATCCATCACATGCAACTGTACTATTTAAAGTTTCTTGTGCAGCCACTATTGTGTTACATTGATTTGTAAGCAGATAGTAGTGTTCTAACACTTAGCAGTCTTGCTTTATTTTTTATATCTATCTCCATGATACAGGTATTCCTGTGCATAAGATAATGGAGCAGCATTCCTCATCTATGTTTTATTGTTAAATGTGTATCTTCACATGCCGTAATTCCTTTATTATGTTTGTACCTACAGCACTCAGTGTGGAATAGTAATTGCAAAAATCATTCTTATTTCCTTTGGAGTCTAAAGTCCAGCAATAATGTTGGTAAAGATAGGGCTATAGTTTTTGAAATTATGGCTGCTCATGCTCATATATGTATTACATATCCAACAAACTTCTCTAATAATTGCTTCATTTGAGACTGTAGATATCGGCTTTATTGCCATTATGTATGCACTACTGAGACACGAGTACTTTTAGACTGTATCCATAATATGGACATCATAGCTCTCAGCCAATCAGGGACAAATCTGAATAGAATTAGGAATGAATCAAAACATAATTGGAGACAATTTTAAAATATTAGTACTATTAAATTGAGACACTGACAGAATAAAAAAATGTGAACTAATATACTTTAACTCAAATTATTGTCATTAATTATTAAGTGTAATTCACTACCTTTTCTACAAAAGTCACCAGTTTTAGAAGGGATTAAGTGACACAGAACTAAAATGTGAGTCAAAATCAGAGCTGACCCTGCCCTGGAAATCCCAAACAGTTGAGAGGTAGACACGTGTCATTACATATCTGTACCATCTTCTGTTGTTACAAAGCTGTTCAATTGTTACTCACTTTGCAAAAGTCTTGCTGCTGATAAATGTTTGAAACTTCAGCAGCACTAGCATTTGTAGCATTGATATGTGGACACATAGTGATAAGCCATGGCACATTCTTACTGTCCTACCACAAACTTCTTTGCCACATGTTGTCATGAACTGTCTGTCAGCATTCTTGACGTACCATGGGGATGTTGTACACCGTCATGATTTTTCTTAATATTTTTCAGAGAATGAACAGGCTCATGTGAAACAGAGTTCTTCCCTATCCCTTTTAAGCACAACTTGGACCGATGGATGGGTAATCAGAAATCCATGCCTCATCTGGAGTCTATGTCTCTGATCACCCCCTAAATAAATATAATTTGTTGGTTGCATGGCTAGGCATATATGGGTCCTAGTGGTCCTTAGCCCAATATACATCAATGAACCTATACTTAATTTATAAAGTACAGTTATATAAACTCTTACCATAACAGTAGATGTCCTTCTCTTCACTGTTGCAATATTCTTTACATAAGGGATTCCCTGGCAAGGGTATCCCAATATCCAACCAGTATACCAAAGCCTTAAGAATATATGGACATCATACATCACACGTATGCTCCCTGTTCAAGGCTTAGGGCATAAAGGTGACGTATGGACATACATACCTCAGAACTGAAAAGACCCAAAAGGAACAAATATTTCTAGGAACTAGGAAGAACATGTGTATCTAGAAGGAGAAAAAGGAAAAGAATTCTAGACCAGGAAGAAAAAAAAGAATAGGACAGCGTAGACGGAGGAGGAGGGAGGGAGTGAATACTGCAACAGTGAAGAGAAGGGCATCTGCTGTTATGGTAAGATTATACACAGCTGTACTATGTCCTTCCATATTACTGTTCCAGTATTCTTTACATAAAGGAGAGCAAAAAGCTCAAGAGGAAACTTAGGAGGAGAAAGGCCCAAAGGAGCCCTCTAGAAACCCATGCAGAATAGCTCTGGTAAGGCCTGATCTTGTGCTGGAAAAAACATCCAACTTGTTATGCTTAGTGAAGGTATTGAAAGAAGACCATGTAGCAGCCTCAGGGATGGAACTGGTATCCTTTCCTTTGAAAAAAGCACCAGAAGAAACAACAACTCTAGTAGAATGAGCCCTTACAGAGGAAGAATAACATTTACCATGAAAAGAATAACAAAAAGAAATGGCCTTAGAGATCCAGGAGGATATTATTTGCTTAGAAACAGCCAAACCTAAAAACCTAGGATGAAAGGAAACAAAATGTTACTCAGATTTGCGAATGGCTTTAATATTATCCAAATAATATCTGAGCAGTCTATGCCAATCCAAAGTGTGAAGAACCTTCTCACTAGCAGATAACAAAGAAGGAAAAAAGAAGGGCAAATTAATAGATTGACTATGAGACAATTCACTAACAGCCCTGGGCATAAAATGATTAGTGCAAATAGACACCCGTCCTTATGAAAAAACAAAAAAGGAGGAACAGCTATAACAGCCTGGAGTTTAGAGACCATCTTAGCTGAAGTAATGGCCAAAAGAACATTCTTGCAATAAAATACTGCAAGGATGCTGAAGCTACTGGCTTAAAGGGAGCTGGAGTTAATTTCTCAAGTACAAGACTGAGGCACCAGGAGGGTGAAATAGGCTTCCTAGTAGGCCTGATTTGAAGGACACCTTTAAGAAATTGTTTGACGTCAAACCTAGTAGCAAGAGGAGGAGTCAATGTCAGACAAGCAGAAATAGCTGAGAGGTAAGCTTTAACTGAAGAATATACTAACCCAGCATGGAGCAATTCACAGAAATAAAGGAGAACCAGAGGGATCCCCACAGAAAATGGATTTTATGTACAACAAAGGCACCGGACAGAAAATTCTCTTCCATTTGGACAAATAAGATTTCCTGGTAGTGGGTTTCCTGGCCTCCTGCAAAACCCTAAGCACATCCTCTGAAAAAATGTGCCTAAAAGGGATCAAAACTCTACCAGCCACAGCCTCAATTGAAGAGAGCACAAGGGACAATGGATCAGTGACCCCTTGTCTTATGTAAGAAGGTTCACCCTGTGAGGTAATTTGTGGTGATTGCCCCTGTGTTGGTGAAGATGAAGGGGTAAACAATGCTGTCTAGGCCAAAATTGAGTCACCAGTAAGATTTTGGGAGAGTCTTCCTTGGTCTTGAGCAGGACCCTCCGAATCAGAGGAAGGAGAGGGAAGACACAGAGAAATATCCCATTCCAAGGAAGATATAGGACATCTACCTTCCATGCCAGAAGACTTAGGACTCTGGTACAAAAAACGAGAAGTTGTCTGTTCAAAGGGGAGGCAAAAAGATCTACTTGTGGAGTACCCCACTGATGGACAATGTCCAGAACCACATCTTTGTGAAGGATCCATTCGTGAACCTGTGTATTGTACTTGCTCAAAGAGACTGCTGCTATGTTTTGCTCTAAAGGAATGTAGACAGCCTGAAGAGTCACTAATTTCTGGACAGATAGATCCCAGACTTGAAGAGAAAGTCTAAAAAGAAGGTAGGACCATGTCCTCCCTTGCTTGTTGATATACCACATCACTGGATATTGCCTGTGAAGATTTTGAGTGGCCCTGGAAGAAAGAGGGAATGAAAAGTTTGAAAAGCCAAAAGAAGAATTCTCATCTCCTTTATTTTGATTACCTCTGATGTGGAGGCCAGAGGCTCTAGACCTTGAGGGAACCGAAGGAAGCTCCCTACCCCCTGTTTGAGGCATCCAAAAAAGTTCCTGAGATGGGACTGGGGGTTGAAAAGGAAGTCCTGGGTTGAGAAAAAGCTGATGAATCCACCACTGAATTTCAAGTTTGAGGCATAGAAAGAAAGGAATGAGAAAATCCAGTGGGTGAAAGTATTGAAGCCACACTGACTTTAGGAACAATTTGTAATTTCCTCATATGGAGTCTGGCTAGAGGTAGAAAAGGAATTGTGGAGGCCATAAATCCTGGAAACCTGAGAAAATCCCTGGCTGTGACCAAAACCAGAGGAAGAAGAGATTGAAAAACAAAAAGAGATTAGAAACGGAGAGTCTTGGGTGGAGGCAGAGAGGCCAGCATGGGAACGGTCTGGATACTGCAACCAAGAAAAACATGATCCCAAAAAGGAACCAGGACTGATTTCTGAAAGTTTATGGTAAGCCTATGCTTTGTAAGAGGCAAACCTGGAGGTGCTGAAGCAAGATGTCAGGGAAGGAAACCTGAATGAGCAAGGCCATTCAGATAAGGAAAGATTTTAACCCCTCTCATCCTGCAAAAAGCAACAACAAGAGTGAGGCATTTGGTTAATACCCTTGGGGTGTAGAAAGGCCAAAGGGCAAAGAAGAAAATCAAAAGTGCAAACTAGAAACAGAGAGACATAAAAACTTCCTGAAAAGGGGTGAGAATGGGGATGTAAAGATGGGCATCCTAGATGTCCAGGGATATTAAGAAACCCTGGGGAAGAAGAAGAGAGAACAGGGTTTGAACGGACAATGTCTGAAATGAAGGGACCTTCAGAAAGGTAGTGAGATGAGAAAGATCCAGAATGGGTCTCCAGGTGCCTTCCTTCCTAGGAGCTAGAAACATCTTGGAATAAAAAACAGGAACCAAACGGTGAAAAACAGATCAGAAATACACACACCTGTGGTAGCAAGTGAAGGATTGAAAGATGAGCCAAAATAAAATCCCAGAGTTTATTAAAAGTTAAGTGCTTTCATTCTCATGTGTTGGAACTTCATCAGAGCAAAGAACTTCTAGTTTAGGTCACATTAAATAGAAATGTCCGTATCACATGAGTTTAAAACATCCAATCAGATTCTAAAACCAATTGACAATTAGCAATTAGAAAAAGTGTAATGTCTTAGTTTTTAGACAGAATTAATAGAACAGGTTTCATTAATTCCTGGATAAACAGTAGCATTCAATAGAACCTGTCATTTTAATTCACACACTTCTAAATTAACCTTTGTTACCCTCTCTTGAAGATTCTGCTTTACTTGTTCAATGACTAAAATCTTAATGATCACTAAAACTAGCTATATACTAGTATAGAGCATTACTATCCCTCTTTTTCTTAATAATCAGAAAATGTAGGTACATATGTTCACTAAATTTTTGGGTGGTCTTGCCCACTTAAAAAGTA
Organism: Protopterus annectens; assembly: GCF_019279795.1. Lineage (NCBI taxonomy): Eukaryota > Metazoa > Chordata > Ceratodontiformes > Protopteridae > Protopterus > Protopterus annectens. The sequence continues at coordinate 1,247,226,364 of NC_056741.1, read as the reverse complement.
GCATATAATTGGCATTGGGCTAAATAGACCACCCCCTTTGTATAACATGTGTAATGTTCATGTACCTTAAACATTTTCTTGTCTATTTTAAATTCTTCCCCCACCAGTATATTAGGGCACTTTGGACACCTGCCACACTTGAAGATCCCATACCTTCTTAAATTTGTGTCCGCTTGTATTTTACTGGATTCAAGATAGTTCTTAAAAGTTTTGTCTCTTCCGAACACTGTCTGGGGCTCCATACCTAACTCCTCATAAGCTCACTATCAGACAAAACAATCCTCCAATTTTTCTTTATACTACTAACAATAGCACTACTATCCAATGTAAAAGTAGAGAAAAATTTTATCTTCTTGTTATCATCATTAAATTGAATATCCCAATTAACTTGATTGCAAGCCACATGGTTATTACCATTCAAAATAAGGACATAAACCCCTCTTTCACTTTTAGCTGCAACTACATCTCTTATTTCAACTAACAAATCAATGAGATACCCATTCTTTAAAAATATATCCATCAAGACATTGCATTCATGATGAAATACCTCTTGTTCAGTAATCATATGGGCCAACTTGACTATTTGCCCTTTGACCACAGATTTTTTCTGATAGGTTGGATGCATACTAGAAAAATGGAGATAGATATTTGAAAAAGTGATCCTCCTAAAAATATTAGAACAATACCTCAGGTGGTGTGGATCCTTAGTAATTTCTACATCCAAAAATGCAATCTTATTCTCACACAAAGTATGAGAGCATTGTAAAAACCTTGTGGTGGAATTTATATATCCTAAAAATTCCTGGAGCCCTGCTTCATTACTAATCCACAAAATAAATATTATACTGTGCTTAATGGTCAACTCTGCCATTTGCAGTCTGCCCAGGACCTCCCTGACATGCTGAACATTTCTCATGTTTACATAGTACCATTTGTGCCCCTGCCTCCTGCCTAGTAGGTTTACCATGATGATGTAATTGGCATTGCTGACCTTCCTTACCACTTCGAAGGGTCTCTCCCAAGCTGCCTGCAGCTTACTGTGTCTGACAGGAATGAGCACCATAACCTGCTGTCCCACAGCTTACTCTCGAGCTCGAGTATTTCTGTCATGCTAGACCTTTTTCTGCTGCTGGGATCCTGCCAGGTTCTCCTGGGCCAAGCCCATGAGCTCCCTAAGCCTTGTCTTGTGGTTTGGGACATATGCCACAACAGACTCTTTGTGGGATTCACACACACCCTCGCACTCATCACAAATCAAATCTAAAGGCCCCCTCACCCTATGCCCATACAGCAACTGAAAGGGTGAAACACCTATAGATTCCTGGGGTACCTCTTTGTATGCAAACAGTAGATAGGGCAAATATTTGTCCCAGTCTCTCTTAAACTGATCTGCAACTGCATGTAGCCTGGTCCTTAGTGTAGAGTTTAACATCTCCACAAGACCATTAGTCTGGGGTTGGTAGAGGATGGTCTTTAGGTGCTTCACCCCACAACACTTCCACAGACAAGCCAGCATGTCTAACATGAAATTGGCACCTCTGTTAGTCAGTACTTCTCTCAGGAAATCTACCATGCTAAAAATCTCTAACAAAGCATTTGCCATCTTCTCTGCCTGGATGGAGTACAGAGCCACTGTTTCAGTGTATCTGGTAGCATAATCTACTACCACAAGGTTATACTTCTTCCCTCTGTAGCTTGGGGGTACTCAGATGCCCCAAAATATACATAGCTAGCCTCTGAAATGGCTCTTCAATCACAGTCAAAGGCATCAACTGGGCATTGACCTTTTCCCCTACCTTGCCTATCTTTTGGCACTGCTCACAGGTCCTAAAGTACCCTGTTACATCCTTTTTAATCCCAGGCCAATAAAAATTCTGCATAATATGTCTCTTGGTACACTTGATGCCCATATGACCTGCAAAAGGAATGTCATAAGCTATGGCTAGAAGTGCCAGACAGTAGGCTCTGGGTACTACCAACTAATGTATTACCTCACCCTCTAGCCCTCCCTCAGGGGTCCACTCTCTCCATTTTTCCTTAAGCATCTGATGTCTCCTTCTCTACCTCCCTCAAGCTTCGTAAGGTGGGATTTGAAAGCTGAGCCTGTCTTAACTCTCTCTTTGTAACCATTCCCAGCTACCCTTCCACAGGAAGACTAATATTTTCTCACAGCGGTGCCTCACTGTCAGCCTGGCTGCTACCAGTCACCTCTGTCCTTGCAGTCACCCTGTCCAGGGGAACATCAGTACCTACCAGCAGCTGTGGCTCACTTTCAGACTCACTGCTACAGGGTAGCTCCCTCGCTGAAATAGCCACATCACCAGCCCCAGCTTCAGGTGTGGGGTTTGTCTGGGTCTCCCCCAGGCTACCAAACCTACATTCCTGTCTCCAAGCCTGAATACATGTAACAGCATGCACACAAGGTACTGCAATATCAAAATCATTCCCTATTAAGACATCTGCAGGAATATTCTCAAACACAGCTAACTGCTTGCTTCCTTTTCCACCCTCCCAGTCAAGGTGAACCCTGGTCAAAGGTATTTGGAATGGGATCCCTGTTAAAGCTCTGATTGGAATGGACTGCCCAAACAAGTGCTGCTCCTCTTTAACTACTGCAGGCTTCACAATATTTATGCCAGAGGCTGTCTCTGTCTTAGCAGTGGCATATATTCCATCTACTAAGATAGGATACAAACTCCGGTGATAGTTTGGTACCCCTGTTGTCTCCAAACAACTTACTACTGACATGCTGTTATTCACACTTGTTGGCTGCTTCACCTTTTGTTCCTCACCTTCCTTCAGTGGATATTTTTATGCTACATGGCCCCTCTGGTTACATTTAAATTATTTAACCCCTGATCCTTGACGTGTACCTGAACTAGAGGCTTGCCCTGTTACTAGTAGACTTAGTTAGGGTGATTTAGGCTGCCCACCATGGGTTCCCTTATATTCATGTGAAGCAATGGGTATCCATTTCTTGTGCAATGATGCACAATTTGCTAAGCAGAGATCCCCTTTTCTCCCCAGTCCATCTGCAGAGTTACACTCTTGCTCTCCCAACCAGATTCTCATGTCCTCAGGCAAAGTGCTAAGGGCTTGTTCCATCACCAAAAGGTCTGCCAGCCTTTCAAAAATGATAACCTGGCAGCCACTCACCCACCTATGAAAATAAGTGCTAACTCAGCAATATAATCACATAGGTTCATAGGTGTTTACTAGGTTAACTACCACAAGGGCCTTTTTAAGCCTAACCATGCATCCGAAATCTCTGACAATTATGATACCCTTGATAAGTGTAAGCAGGAGCCTGAGAGATGAAACATTTATAAGCTAGGGCCTGGGAGATGAGCCATTTACAGGCTGCCTGTGTCCATTAGAGACATAGGTGCCAAAACAGGGATGAAGTTCCTGTTCCCCATCCAATTGTTCAGGTTGCACTTGAATTGGGTTTGGGAGTAACTCTGCTTCACATGGATGAGTAGCCTGTTCCAGAGAGGGGGCAATCTCTGGGATACATACCTGTCTCTCCAGCAGGTCCTAATTCTACCACAGGTAAGGTTTAAGTCTTTAGAAAGGGTAATCCTGGTGCTGTTTGTTTTGCGGATATGCAGGAGGTCCATCAGAGTGGGCTCTGACAATGCCCTCTATGTCAGGCATAGATCTCCCCTCAAAAGCTTGTAGGAGACAGAATACAGGGATAGAGCCTTGAGGCAGTCTGCACTGGGCATTTACTTAAGCCCTGCATTCTTTTAGTGAGGAAACTCTGTGGGAGTTGCAATTGTTAGATATGTGTGGTTAGGTACATACCAAAGGGGGCACTATACTCAATGATAGGTGTGATGAATGGAAAATACAGTGGAACAATGACTTCTTTGGACTTAGATGCCATACCTTTGTTTATAAGTTGTGCAACATAGAAGGATTTCCTCACTACTGTAGACACATGATGGTCAAAGACTAGATTACTATCTATGTGTGTTCATAAGTCCCTGACTACTGGGTCAGCTCTAAGGATGCGTGTTCCAGTATGATAGTTACCAGGGGTGGATGACTTCCTAAAGGATACTATTATGCATTTCTTGACATTTAGTTTTAGTCCATGGCTCTGACACCAGCTGTTTGTCTGTGTCAGCCTCTCCTGGAGAACATTTGTGTCAGTGTGGGATTCAAAGACAGCTCCTAATTTGCAATCATCTGCAAATTTAGTCAGTCAGAGATCATCGATATTGGCCTTTACTTCAGAGAAGTAAATGCTGAAAAGGAGCGGTCCAAGCACTGATCCCTGAGGGATTCCACTTGTGACTGGCCTATTTGTAGAGGTGAACTCTCTAGTTCTAACTTCCTGGGTCCTCTCTGTCAACCAGTTGACTATGCATTGGGTGACATACGAGTTTGTACCTAACCTTTTGAGTTTGTCAACAATGCCCGAGTAGAGCATTGTGTCAAATGTCTTGGCCAGGTCAGGTTAGGCAGTGTGAATTATTTTACCCACATCCATTGCTTTGGTGACCTTCTCAAAGAAGGCCACCAGGTTGAGTAGGCATGATCTGCCCTTGACTAAACCAAACTCAGTTGGGTCCAGTGTCTGGAAGTTTACTGTATCACTATTGATCATTTCCATGATAATTCTTTCTATGGCTTTACATATATGACTAGTGAGACTTAAGGGTCTGTGGCTTCCAGGGCCCACCTTTGTGCAGAGGGATGACTGTTGCTCTTCTCCATTCATGCAGCACAAAGCCTGTTTGGAGGCTATAGTTAAATAGCAATTCCAGAGGCTCTGATAGATCATGTTTCATGCTATTTGGAAGGTATCCTCGGATATTGTCTGGGCCCATTGATGCAGTGTTCTTGGTCTTAGAGAGACCATTAATGTCCTGTTCCCTAGTGATAGTAGGGGGAGTTATATTTCATAATATTTCCTGAGGGAAGGTTGAGGGGGAGAGTGGGGCAAAGTTGGAGCTGAATTTATCTGCCGGGTTTGCTATATCTTCTAGTGATATTAGGGGGAGTTATATTTGGTAATATTTCCTGAGGGAAGGTTGAGGGGGAGAGTGGAGAAAAGTTGGAGCTGAATTTATCTGCCAGGTTTGCTATATCTCCTGGCTCAGTATAGGTGGCTGCATTTACAATGAGCACTGCACACAATTGTGTATTACCTTTGAGATGGACATAGCTAAATAATGTCTTGTGGTTGCCCTTGGCCTGCGAGGCCAAATTCACCTCAAATTTGGCTTTGGTAGGCTTTATTTGTCCTCTGAGATATTTGTTTAGTTTGATGATAGTGCTTTTATCCTGCTGGGTGCAGCACTTCCTAATTTTTGCAATGATTTTCTTCCTTCTGTTATACAGCCTGTTGATTTTGTGATTCCACCAGGGTGGCTTGTTTTTTGAGTTAGTTCTGTACTTCTTCCTGGTGGGTACAGCTGCTGCTATGCAGCTATTAACATGCAGAGTTTCTGTGAACAGTTCTGCATAGGCAGCATAGTTCTCAGGGTTTATGTGGGCTTGAAATTTTGCCAGGTTATCATTTAATAGCATGAGGTTAGCCTTAGAGTAGTTCCTGAATATTCCAGGTTTAACTGGGGGTCCAGGTTTTATTTTTACTTCAAAGGAGACCATTTTGTGGTTTGCTCTTACCAGGTAAGACATTGCAGTAGGAGGTGTGCAGCACTCTCCCATATTAGTGAGGATCAGATCCAGTATGTCTGCACCCCTGGTTGGTGTATTGACTATCTAGTTCAGGGAATTTGTGTTTACAAAATCCAAGAATCTCTGTGCCTGTACTTTTGGTGTCATAAAGGATTCCCAGTTAATAATGGAGTAATTAAAGTTGGCCATCAGTATGGTATTGGGTTGGATGTTTAGTGTTTCCAATAAATTTAAATACATGGAATGGGCTTCATACACTTTCATCTGCCTTGGGTCTATGCTTCAGGTGTCAACTTATAACAGTTCAGTAAACATTGTTTTACTCTATCATATATTAAACAATCAGTATCAGACAATTTATAAACAGCAGTTACACCTTTACCATGGAGAAAGGGGGTACTCTTGGCCAACATTATACTGTTTATATACTCTTTCAAATATATGCATAAAACTATCAAAGTTATGCCCCTCTGCAAATTGTGGAAGAAATTTACTGACCTTTATTGCTTCTGGGGTCTGGTTATTCCCTTCCCCATTACTTCCATGACCCCGATGATGGGTCAACATCTCTCTCTCGCAATGTTGCTGCTTCTCGTTCTCTTCAGCCTCAAAATAATTTTCTTCACTCTCCAAATGCCACAGTTTCTCTTTGGTCTCCAAACATCTCAGCTTTTCTTCAATAATCAAACATTTGACTTCCAGTTCAAGTCTCTTTTTAACTCCAGATGGATTTTTAAGTCCTCTGAGGAAAAGGTGAACTGTCCTGTTTCTGAAGACTGCACATCCTCAACACCAGACTGGTTGTCCTCCTGGCCACAGGTCCACTCTGTAGCTGTGATTAAGGCTGAAATAATTTCCTCTAGTCCGGTTAGTATGCACCAGTCCTTTGGCTTTGCACGCCATGGTGTACTGTTTTTTTACAGTTTACCATAATCCTCTACTGACAGCTTTGCCTGCTTTCCCTGAATAAACTAATATAACAAAATAAAACTGTTGTGAAAATTAAATTCTGAATGTTTACCTTGTGGCTGTTGAGAGTATACACACCTTCAGTGACAACTGCCCACAGGCTACTGAAGTTCAGTTAATATCCCACCACTCTGACACCAATATGTGATGGCCTCTCTTTACCCTGGACCAATAATCATGGAGCCTCAGTCTTCACCACTGACACTAGTGAGAGATGGTCACTAAAACAGGAATGAATTTATGCAGTATTTTTTGAAATGCAGCTCTGTGCATCAAACACAATTTTCCCAAGAGCACACAGGGAATATACTCCACTGGGCTTTGACTGTCTGTCTCTCCAGATCCCAAACAAGACTCAGTTTGGAACACTGTGTCCCATTTCCAAGTAGCTGACACACCCACACCTGGGTATTTGATTTTCACACACACACACACACACACACACACACACACACACACACACACACACACACACACACACACACATTCACATACTCATACACACACTCCTGAGAAAGGCTGGTACAGATTTAAAAGTTGTACCCCTTCTGCCCATACTATAAGGTAACCTTGCAGTCACCAGCCAACCGCTGTCAGGCTTTTACAAGGGTATCAGCAATGCTAACATAAATGGTAGAGTGTAACTAAAGCAGCCAGGCTTTTTGGAGTAGCCAAGGCGTCACTAAAATATCAAGATATTAAAAGTATTCTTTAAAAGACCAGCCACAATGAAAGGTATGAAAATATTTAAATAATAAAATAGGAAACATGAGAATACTAAATATCAAAGTGCATTAAACATCAGAGTTTCTATCACAGGAAAAATAAAAATAACACAGTTAAACAGATTCAAACAGATGCAGAAAAAACACTACTAAACTAATCTCACTGTATTGCCTGACAGTCTAAATAATAACTGTTCACTAGCTAAGTTAATTAATACAGCAAGGCAAGATAAGATGCTGAGATGCTTACTTCCACAAGGCAAGGTGATGAGCTTCCAGCTAACTGAAGTGAACTCAACTAAATGACTCAACTGACTGTCATATTTTTATATCAGATTCCAAAGGAAACAAAACAAAACTCAACTAACTGACTTAACTGACTGATGTATATTTTTATATCAGGTTCCAAATAAAACAAAACAAAACAAGCTGCAGTGAGAGTTCCATCCTCTCAGTGCTGGGTATAGAATGGCATCACACTTGATCACATGACTCTGGTACAATTCACTGCTAAGATCTGTTGCAGTATTTGAAAATTATAGAACAATTTCAAAAACATCTACTCTTCCCTTCTGGAGTTCTTTGTTTAAACATAAACAATCAGTTATAATAAAACTGTTAACACATTCCCAACACAAGCATCCATAAAATTCAGTGTGACAGTCAAATGACACAAAATTATTTGCAAAACTCCACTTAACTATGCTGGGGTTGCTGGCATATGTTACACATGCACTGTCCTATTCTCCCTGGCATGGATGGCAATACCTCACATCATCACAGGAGGCTTCTGAGAAGTAAGAGTCTGAGTAGACTTAGCAGGAAGTACATGCTAGAACCCTTCTTATGTTTAGGAGGAGTGCAAGATTGTCTGCATACAAAACCAAATTTGGATGGATAATTATTCCTCTGGAACTTAAGGATAGGAGACACAAAAATATGTCTCAATTCCTGCAAGGCCTTGCCTTTATCCTGGTGGGACTTAAGAACCTTTTTGTTTCTGCTGTTGCTGCTAAGCTTTTTATTATCAACATGATTATCCAACAATTTAGCCTTAATATCATCAAGTAAGGGTGGAGATGAAGCCAACAGTAACATCTCAAAACAGAACCAAAGACAGTAGTCCTACAGGAAGCAACGGCTACATCATAACTGCATTTAATACAGTGGCAAGCCACTTGAGAGGTAAAAACCAATACAGAAAGGGCCAAAAACTTTCCTTGTGGATTAGGGTGCTCAGAGGTAGCCTGAGAAGCTTGAGAAAGAATGGCTAAAACATACCTGGTCATATGAATCTGGTAATTAATAGCCTGAAAAGCCAGGGTGGCAGCAGGATATACCTTTTTGTACAAATGTTCCATACCTCTGTTCTCCTTGTCTAAACCAAGTAGTTTAGTCGATGGCAAAAGTTTAAAAGGTTTGTCAGAAGAGACAGGCACTACAGAAAGATCAGAAGTAGGACATTTGTACAAGAGCTTGAAATAATCAGGCACTTTGTAAAATTCATATGGTTTCTTGGCAGCTGGAGGTTGAGAGTCAGGGGCAATAGAAGCTTCTGAAAAGGTATCTAGAATGGCAGACAAGACTAGAGGTACAGCAGCAGGCTTTGGAGATTCCATCTAGAGGAGGTCAAAAAGGATGTTTTGAATATCATAAACCTAAGAACAGACCCATTTGAAATATTCCATCATAAGAGAGATAGGGTATCCAAAGGTCAGTTCTTCTAAGGGAGAGTCCAGACTAATAGAATCTTCCATCTCAGATCAATAAGTCAAGGGAGAAGAGATTTGAGAGAATATGCCACACTCTTCCCCAGAATCCAAATCCTCTTCTGATGATTCCTGCTGCCTGAGCTTCTTAAGGGGAGTGGATGACCAAGGAGGAGTGGGCACAGAAACTTCTTGGAGAGGCTTTAAGGCCATTAATGCATTAAACAACCCGTGGGTAAAATCCTGCAGCAGGGGAAACATGTATTTTGTGATTTGTCTTTTGAGGGATGTCTGCCCTAAAACCACTAGGAGGTTCAGACCCTTGCCTGCACCCAAAAAATGTAGTAGGAATCTCCTCTTGAAATAGGATTTGTGGTATCCCTCTCAGTCCCTCAGAAATAATCAGTCAAGATTCCCCCTCAACATCTGAAGCAAACAAGGACATGGAAAAAGTCATATCCATGCCAGCCTCTGATAGGGTCATAGCAGAGGAATCAAATACAACAACTGGGCATACTCTGGGCTTTCACTAGCCTCAAAAGAGATGCCTGGATGAGGTGGGACAACAGCCGAATCATGCCTGAGTTTTTTGGCCTTTTTCTTACAGGTGGCTGACCTTCAGGATGGGAAGATTCCACCATAGCACCTTGTGCCAACAATTTAAGACATTTGTTCTCCAGGTAAATCGACAAGGAAGAGAGAGACGACTACATAGTGTCTTAAGGGCCAATGCTGGGCAGATAGAACACTGTGTATGGTTGTGAGAAACACCTAAACAGAAGAGACACTGCTCGTGATGATCTTTATGGGGAATTTGCCTCCCACACTGACATTTTCCCTTTTTGTATGACATGTAAACACACAAAAATAAAAATAAAAATAGATAAGAAAAAAGCCCAGTGGGGCTCTTATCTGAAACTTGGCTTGGTAACCAGCACAGAAAAAAAGAGCATTTAGACTGATGATCAGTGATGATGTTCGGACTGGCAGCAAAGAAGTTCTGAGGTATGTAAGTCTGTACATCACCTTTATGCCCAACTCATTGAGCAGGGATCATACACGTGATGTACGACATCTATATATTCCTATGGCTTTGGTATACTGGCTGGACATTGGACTACCCTTGGTAGGGGAATCCTTTATGTAAAGAATGCTGAAACAGTGATATGGAAGGACATCACACATTTCTTGGATAACCTACTTCTTGGGTGTTCTAATGATTGTGTTTTATTACCAAGGGTCCTTAAGCATTATGATTTATAAGACACTTGAAACTTTTCCTTATTTGGTTGCATATGATATGCACATATGAGTAGGGATTCATACATGATTAGTAGACTGTGCAGTGCAAACTGACCTGGATAGCAGCAGTTGTGAACAAAGACCACTGAGATGCAAACGACTGAACTCCACACTTTTAATATGAAAAAAATAAAAATATGTAAAACAAACAATACACGTGAAGTGCTTTTTGTTTGGCTTAGTTGCCAGACTTCATCAGACAAACCACAGATAAAATTCATGCCTTATATAGTGAATGACACACCATCCCTTCTGTTTAATTACAAGTTAATTACTTAATTGATCAACTCAAAGGTCACACCAAACCAACTTTTTTCTTTTTTTCTTCTTTCTTTTTCTTCATACAGAAACATCCTAACAATTCTTGTATAAGCAACTACATATAATTAAAACCTTTATATCCAACAATAAACATAATGACTGCAGTATGAAATACATTCTAAAAATTATGTTTGTTAAAAAATTATTATATAAAACATTATCTTCACAAGTGTATGTATACATCCTTCTTAATATACATAAAATCTGTTCATGTTAATTTCATTTATTACTAAAGGAAGCTCAGAGGGGCTGACTCATCTAGACAAACTTCTTAGTTTTAAAATACAAGTTATAGATGTTACTTCATTTAGACCTGGTGGTCTACTTGCTTAAACGGAGCTGCCATAACAGTTCATGTTTTTCCAATACTAACTGGTAGGGGCCCCCTCTAGTGTCAAATGTTGTATATGTGCTCATACACCCTTTCTCTCAGCTTTCTGTCAGTTTTACTGACGTAGAATGCTGGACAAGTTTGGCACTGAGCTAAGTACACTACGGATTTTGAGTTATAGTTAAACCTTCCATCAATCCTGTAGGTCCTATCCCTCACTGAAAAAGTATTTCCAGGGGCAATAAATTTACAAAAGTTGCATGAGTCACACTTAAACATACCTGGTGTTTTGTATGCTTTGTGCATGTGCCCCTCCAGTATAGCTTTCATGTTACTACCCCTCTTGAATATCAAGGTTGGTTTGACACCACTTTTTTCTTCAAGTGCCGAATTAGTCAGTAGGAGGCTCCAATTCCTACACAAAATGTTCTTAATTCCATAAGCATCTATACTAAAAGGGGTAATAAAACTCACTGAGTACTCTTTTTGTTGTATATTCTGTATAATAGCATCATAGCCCATTCCCATGGTGTCTGAAGTGTTGTAGGAGGATTCTAAACGTATCACTCCCATGTCTCCCACCTGATGTGTACACAAAATGGGTTTATATAACCCTTTTCGTATTTTATACTGAACTTCATGTAAAAGTTCCAAAATTAAAGTTTCAGGATATCCTCTGTGGAGAAACATGTTTTTAAAGAATTCACATTCTATTAGAAAGTCACCCTCCTCGGACACCATTCTTGCTGCTCGCACTAACTGACCTTTTACAACAGATTTTTCTGGTGTATTGCGTGTGAGCTAGTAAAATAAAGTAGGGAATTTGAGTAAGTTTCCTTACGATAGATTTTAGCAACATATTGTTTCCCCACTTTGTCTTTTCCCAGTTCCACATCTAAATAGGCAATCTTGTCTTCCTGAAAGTTGCTAATGAATTTTAAAGCTAGTAGTATCATTGAGTGTTCTTAAGAATTGTTCTGCATCAGTACAGTCCCCTTTAAACATTAACAAAATGTCATCCAGGAATCTAGTGTATAGACCAATGCTGGAAACTATGTCCTCACAACTGAAAATAAACTGATGTTCCCAATGGGCCATCACCAAATTAACAAACCTAGTTTGGCATGGTGAGCCCATCGCTACCCCTACCTTCTGTAAAAAAAAATCTCTGTGTTAAACAAGATAAAATTGTTTGTCAGTACTATATCCAGTAGGTCCTCAATCAATCTCAATTCAGATTGGGAGGCTCCATGCCATCTCATTCTCTCAAGCACCCATTCTATACCAGTTGTCCAAGGTATGGAAAAATACCAATCAGTAACATCAATTGTTAAAAAAATGTACTTCCTCATGAAATTCACATTTGTTTATAGCAACTAAAAATGTCCATGAGTCTCTACAAATTTGTTCTTCTTTGGTAACATATTTCTTTAATGTAAAATCTACCAACTTTGCTATTGCATAGGTAATGGAAGCTCTAGCATCAACTAGTGCCCTCATGGGGGGATTCTATATGTTCTTATGTATCTTGGGTATACCAAACAATGATGGAATTTTAGGAGATAGTGAAGAAATGTAATTAAGTGTTTGAACATTTATCATACCATCAATAAACAAATAATTTAAAAACATTCTTATAGGATTGCATGCTATATGCAGTTCATTCACAGTTGCTTTTGCATATGGTTCACTTTCCAACACTACCTTCATCCTTTTATTACAATCCTCAATGTCCATCAACACTAATCCCCCTCCTTTGTCTGGTTTTAAAGTTCTAATGGGCAAAGATGTAAATAGTTGCAATGCTTCCTTTTCCTTTTTCGAAACGTTCCATGTCATTAGTTTTCACAGGGCAGTTAAATAAAGCTCTTACATCCAGTATACACAAGTGCTCAAATAGTAGTAACAAAGGGTGCAAGGGTGGGTTATATGTACTCAACACCCATGTATTCGAGTGTTGGTCTACTGACTTAATACCAAACATAATGTTCAAATTCAGTTTGTGGGTATACAGTTTTAAATCCACTAAAGTAGATGACAAGTTAAACCGAGTTGATGGCACAAATGTCAGTCCTTTTGCAAACAGTTCAATTAATTCAGGGTCTATGTCATAACTAGATAAATTATAGATTTTAAAGTCTCCATTCTTGTTCGTAACTACCCTGCATCCTTTACAGTCACTATTGTGTAAAACCCCACCAGTTACCTTCTCATTCTGTTGTTGTTGTTGTAAAACTTTCTAGCCCCTCTTGTATTGTATGGCTGCTGGTGGTCCTCTGTTATTCCGAAAACCCTGCACGTCGTCTTGTTGTTGTTGGTGTACATCTTCTTGTTCCCTAAAATTATTAAAATTATTAATATTATGGTTTGTGTTTCAATTAGGCGTGCTGATTACCAGTGTTGAGTGCTTATTTCCTTCACTATTACTCAGCCCTGCATTGGGTGATGTCACTTCCTCATTCTGATTTGCTCTACTACCATTAAGTGGATGGTAATGAGTTTTCTCTTGGCCAATGAAATTGTGGGTTTGGGGTGGAGGTGGTACTTGATAAGCGGTACCATTTTTGTAGTCCTTTATGTCCCTATTCAATTTTTTAATCTTATTCTCAGTACATTTCACAATTTTTTGGTCAATAGATACAAAAATTCTTTTGTAGTCGAACTGGTATCTGAAAAAATCGTTATCTGACCTAATCTCCCTGTCCAGGTCAGTCATTTCAGATACTATGTTCTCTCTTGCAAGCAAATAATGTTTTCAAATTAACTTTATAAGTTCAAGACCATGTTTATTAAAGAGATGGATTAATTCAGTGTGAAACTCCGTTCCTCTCTCCAGTCCTGTCGGATATTGCCAGGACCAGAAACCCTTTGGTGCAATCCCTTCTTTACTGCACTCAGTAAAGTAGTTCATTTCTAATTGTAATTTTTTTAAGTTTTAGTTCCTTATAGTCTAGATTTTTAAGGTTAGAACTTATCGGAATACTTCCCCCAGCCAGTCGTCCTATAGTTACCTCCTCCTTGCTTGGCTAAAGTAACGGTTGATCACTAAGCCATCCAGTGAGGTCAAGAAGACCAATGAGTCCCAAGGAAGTCACTCCAGCTGGTAAACCTTTGCCTGCTAAAGCACGATGGCCAGATGTTGTACTTTGCTCATTGTTAGGGGTATTCACCCTCATCTGCTGCAGTTCTGTTGGAGTCACAGCAGTAGCATTATTTCCTAAAATCGGAGCCGCACAGTTAGGTACATGTACTGTGCTCACTACCTGTGAGTGGTTTGGCTGAGACAAGCTGTCCACTTGTGCTGATAGTTCTTCCAACCTTTGAGCCATCATGCCTAACAGAGTAGTTAAATTACCTACTTCTGTTGACAATGGTTGTGATAATTGGGAATGCTGTGACAAGAGATCCATGGAAATATTCAGTGTTCCTCCAGCAGACATAAATTGTGAAGACAAATCCAAAATCTGAACAACCACAAACCAACTGTGAACAAAGACCACTGAGAGGCAAACAACTGAACAACACACTTTTAGTATGAAAAAAATAAAAATATGTAAAATAAACAATACTGGATAGCAGCAGTGTACAGGGTGAGAGTCATGCAGAGACATAGTGCATTGATGCAAGGAAAAAATAGCTCAGTGATACAGTGTTTGCTAATGAGTCATAATGACATGAAAATAAGGAACTCCTTACAAATGAGGTATAGGGTCTTTACAAATGACAACACCTGAAATGATAGTCCAGTCCAAAAATGTATACAGTAGTTGTGCTGTGGTGCCTGCTATTTTTTATGCAAAAAATCATGGTGCACACAAGGGGAGCAATGCTTGGCTTACAGCAGCTATAGCTCAGCAGCAAATGTTAACAGATGCCCTCAGAGTCAATGCCTGCAATGTTACTGCAGCCATATGTACAAATTCAAGAGGTACAGACAGTGTCTGACATACCAGCAGACCGAGGGCAGATTCTGCATGGACAGGTAGATTGTAAGGAACCTTCTTGAATTATGTTGTCCCCACAATTGGAACTGAGGGGGGCACATGACATAACCATTCCTTTGGATACAGAGGTATTGCAGTATTAATCGTATTATCTACAGGGACCTTTCAGTGATCTCCTGAGGATGTTTTAAGGCTGTTACAAGCATCAGCTTCACAAATCTTGAACCTGTACATTAGAATTATGCTGTGGCATGTTGTGGAATATATCTGATTCCCCAGGATTGCAGAGGAGGAAATCAACACTCTATAGGTATTTTATGACATTGGCCATTTTGCTAAGGTCCTGTGAGCCACAGATTCAACACATAATGCCACCAATATCCCATCCATCCCAAAGGGACTGTGATACATTATCAGGAAGGGTTTCTACTGGTTTAACTGCCAGATGGCATTTAACAGGGTATTTTTTAAAATTTGTCCTTGTACCACATGACCAGTTTTCATGATTGCCACATCTGATGTGTTTATCATAAACCAAAGGTTTTTCTGAGGAATTTCTCATAATGTCATGTGATTAGGTACACACACAGGCTAGATAGACAGGTCTAAACACAAAGGTGCCATGCAAGCATAGTGCAGGTCACATATCTGTTGTGTGTTTCAGGTGATGTTATATATGCTCTACAGGCCTCACCAATGGCACTGCATCCCACAAATCATGCCAGAAACTGCCTATAAATCAGCAAATGCTACAACACATAATGTACTGTAACTTGTGTTCAACCTTCTCAAGGAATACTCCTGTTGCCTAGATATGCAGGAGGGGCACTGCAATACAGTCCAAAAATATGAAACATTTTTCTTGTTTGTGCCATGCTGCTCGACATGGTATTTCTCAAGCCACTAGAGCAGCAGGTTAACATCTTGGCAGGATCTTCCATACTAGTTGCTCCAGCAGTGGAAGGTAGGCTGACGATTCATTCAAGAAATGTACTTCAACAACACACACAGACAAGGCACAGGCAGGCACAGCACCTTGCAGCACTGGCAAGGAGGTAGTGTCTGGGCCTACAATGATTGGTTTTGACACAGACAACACAGTAAGAAATTATCTATAAATTATCACACCCAAACTATGCAAGGTAGTGCATGGACTGGCCACACTGTGGATGAGACATAACTATACTAACATAGGTCAAGACTGAGCAAGTCACTGCCATCATCACTGGCATAGGTAGGTAGGTAACATAATGAGAGGTGACATCAATATTATAAGATAGGTTAAGGTAAGGGGTATTGAACACATTGCCATGTACTCTGGGAGGTTATAGGGATTCAGGGATCACATCCTCAAGTGTTGTGACTGAGCACTCACAACATAATCATTGGTGTTGTCCACTGAATTGACTGGTGCTTAATGTCAGGGAAGGTGCAGAATGATGACAACATGAGCATTCATCCTAAAGAACCATACAATGCACTGATCAGGAAGACCATCACTGCCCATGAAGTTATTACTGACCATTAGTGGAGAAGGTATACTGTGCACCCTCAGGCAACAAGAAAGGGATAGTTCTATGTGCAAAATGCACATTCTACCTGATGAGACATCCCAGATATTGGGTTAGAAGAGTGTCATTGTCCATCTCCTGAATAATACCAAC
This sequence comes from Protopterus annectens, assembly GCF_019279795.1. Taxonomy (NCBI): domain Eukaryota; kingdom Metazoa; phylum Chordata; order Ceratodontiformes; family Protopteridae; genus Protopterus; species Protopterus annectens. Next base: position 1,247,209,747 of record NC_056741.1, on the reverse strand, counting down.
TATTGGGCATGGCAGGATATGTGCTGTAGGTGGCACTGATGCCATCTCTCCAATGGCTTGAGCAGTCAGATGTGGTCAGTCGGTGACCAACCACCCCACATCCTGATCTTTGTATTTATTTATTTATTTATATTTTATTTACCACCCCACATCCTGAACTTTTCAAGGACATAGAAGACATGGGCCCTGTAGACAAACTGGAGGGTAATTGGAATGTTTAGCATTTACTACCTGTAACCTCAACAGTGATTTATATTAATTGCCCCTATATATACCATGCCAGTGTATACTTGTTGTATGTCAGCCTGGAATTGAATGAGTACACTCATCATCTCTGCAGTACTATTGGTGCCTGAATCACTGACCTGTGCATCCACTGGTCAATGTCAAATGTCACAGCCATATGAGGGATTCTCCTGGAGTCATGGCAGTACCTACCCCCATTTATACATAAGGTATGCATGCACACTTCAAAGGAAGTATTCATTTCAGATGCTGTGTACACTGGGGACACAGGTGGAGGCTTGGAGTGTGTCACAGGTGAGCACTGTCCATCATGCCCTGCTGAGGCTTTGTGCTCAGCTATACCTCTATGCAGGTCTCAGTAATAGTGGATGTGTTTGACCTCTTTGCCTGAAGTATTGCTGACAGTGTGACTGTGATCACTCTGCCTGTAGTATTGCAGACAGTGCCACTATGATCTCTCTGACTGAAGTAATGCCGACAGTGCCACTGTGATCTCTCTGCCTATAGTATGGCTGACAGTACCACTGTGATCTCTCAGCCTGAAGTATTGCTGACAGTACCACTATGATCTCTCTGCTGGAAGTATTGCTGACAATCTCACTGTGATCTCTCTGCCTGAAGTATTGCAGACAGTGCCACTGTGATCTCTCTGTCTTGTAGTATTGCTGATAGTTCCACTGTGATCTCCCTGTCTGTAGTATTGCAGACAGTGCCACTGTGATCTCTTTGCCTGTAGTATTGCAGACAGTGCCACTGTGATCTCTCTGCCTGTAGTATTGCAGACAGTGCCACTGTGATCTCTCTGTCTGTAGTATTGCAGACAATGCCACTGCGATCTTTTTGTCTGTAGTATTGCAGACAGTGCCACTGTGATCTCTCTGTCTGTAGTATTGCAAACAGTGCCACTATGATCTCTCTGCCTGTAGTACTGCAGATTGTGCCACTGTGATCTCTCTGCCTGTGGTATTGCAGATAGTACCACTGGGATCTCTCTGCCTATGGTATTGCAGACAGTGCCACTGTGATCTCTCTGTCTGTAGTATTGCAGACAGTGTCATTGTGATCTCTCTGCCTGTAGTATTGCAGACAATGCCACTGTGATCTCTCTGCCTGAAGTACTGTAGACACTGCCACTGTGATCTCTCTGCCTGTTATCTCTCTGTCTGTAGTATTGCAGACAGTGCCACTGTGATCTCTCTGCCTGTAGTACGGCTGACGGGGCCACTGTGATCTGTCTGCCTGTAGTATGGTTGATGGTGCCACTGTGATCTCTCTGCCTGAAGTATTGCAGACAGTGCCATGGTAATCTCTCTGTCTGTAGTATTGCAGACAGTGCCACTATGGTCTCTCTGTCTGTAGTATTGCAGACAGTGCAGACAGTGCCACTGTGACCTGTCTGTGGGTAGTATTGCAGACAGTGCCATTGTAATCTCTCTGCTGTAGTATTGCAGAAAATGCCACTGTGATCTTTTTGTCTGTAGTATTGCAGACAGTGCCACTGTGATCTCTCTGTCTGTAGTATTGCAAACAGTGCCACTGTGATCTCTCTGTCTGTAGTACTGCAGATTGTGCCACTGTGATCTCTCTGCCTGTGGTATTGCAGATAGTACCACTGGGATCTCTCTGCCTATAGTATTGCAGACAGTGCCACTGTGATCTCTCTGTCTGTAGTATTGCAGATAGTGCCACTGTGATCTCTCTGACTGTAGTATGGCTGACAGTGCCATTGTGATCTCTCTGTCTTTAGTATTGCAGATAGTGCCACTGTGATCTCTCTGACTGTAGTATGGCTGACAGTGCCACTGTATACATCAGACCTTGCCACTTGCAAGTTGCCATCATCATCAGTCACAGACACCCTACTGACATCAGTCCTGTGTTGTCTTGCTGTGTTGGCCCACCCACCAATAGAACATCTGAAAGTAGGAACATACATGACGACACTGTGTGCCCACACATTTGCCCTGATGACCCACTCGGTCATGTATGTTACTACACATTAAAATACAGCTGTAGTATATTTTGGCATACATACATTGGAATGCAGGTTGTTGCAGTTGCAAACTAGAAGTGCCTGGAAAGACAGATAGCTAGATATCCATGTAGTCTTGGTCAATCAACCCTTTGATTGCTGTAGGATGTGCTATAATGTACCGGAAAAGACATTACTGATGTGGTGTGTACTCAGAAGACCCATGGATGGCGGGCTCCTGCTCAACTCCAATGTCCCAGCATCCTCACAATATGCGTGACCATTCTTCCTGGGTAGTAAAGGCCTTCAGTCTCAGTGTGACTCAGCAGTGTTGACTTCTGTTCCACAATGCCCTGTGAATTTTCTTGTGCATGGATTCTCATACCAGCAATCCATTGTCAAACCTGTTGTAATGACTTATTATGTCCACCCACAACATTCAAATCTTGCACCCCTTCCTGCTAGATCTACTCCCGATGCTGCTTTTCTAAGGTAATTCTTTCCCTGGAGGCACAAGCCCTGTAGGCAGAGGACCTGCAGTAGCACTTTATTCACCTGAGCAGTAAACCTTTACAGGAATTGCCTCCCCAGGTGCCCATGCCAGTATAGGTACACCTGAGGGTGAGACATATTTAGGGGACGTGTATGTTATGCTGGGGGAGGCCTATGCTTACAACAATATCTCACATTCCATATGTTTGTGAACTTATGCACAGCCTTCCTCCATTTCTGTATTGTGCACATTTCCACAGGGTCTCTCCTTGTATATCTGTGCATCAGCTGCAATTACAGCTATGTGCAGTTTTCTCCCATTTACATGTTGCAGCTATACCTCAACATGTGATCTTAGAACTCTCAACTTCCTGCAGCATATCCTTCTTATTCAGCTTTTTTTTTTTGTTACTGCCGACATGCAGTTTTCCCCCAGCTCCATCCAAATTCCTTCCTTCCACAGAAGGTTCCATTACTATTATGGGATAGGTTATTTCTTGCACAAAAAGGGAAACTGGCTATGCTTAAAATGGCCTACAAAGGCAGCAAGCTTAGTCCTTGCCTATGAACCAATTTTCCTTACACAAATGTTTTATGTTGCAGTCAATTGTATCTGATTTTCCCTGACAGTTTTTTGTTTGTTTTCAGCTCACAGAATAGTATGTCCTTGTACACACAAGCTATTCACTGTTTTCTCACATTTATCTTTGAGATGAGTAGAATAACCACACAGCACACATCTTTCTGTTGAATAGCGCTGCTCCACATACCTCTTCAATCTGCAGTGAAAACACTTGTATGACCACCATAAAACCTCATCACTGTTTTAAAACCCCTCCCTGGTTAGTTTGCAAAATTACCCACTCTGTTTTTATTACATTACATTATAACCTAAATTTACATTTCTAGCTTTCTTTCCAAAATGTGCAAATACTGTGTACTGGAACCATACTTGACTGTTAGAGCATTATTTACTAGCACAAATAAATACTTTCACACACAGTACTTCTTCAGGCATAAAATAGAAAAAAAAGCTCATCAAAAACAGGTCATGGTTAAGTTTGCAAAACAGGTTCTATCCAGCTAAAAGGTATCATCTTCAACTAATAACATTTAAAATCAAAAAGCAAGAACAGTCAACATGTTTAATGTTCGGTTGTGTAATTCTTTAAATCTCCAAAAATTACCCAGTTTTTAGAAGTCTTTACAACAAAATATTCAAAGATGGCTGCCATTCTGTAGGCACTGCATATCCACAGCTCTTCAAATATTCGGAATAAAATCTAACCCTGAGGATATACCACAAGTTTTTCTACATTAATTTTTGGCTAAAATTAAACCACTACAGTTAAATATCACTTGAGAGGTGAAGGAACTTGAGGGAATTAAACAAATTAACAGGATTGAAACTGATTGACTGACTGATTCTGAACAGAGTACTAAACAAAGGAACTGTCTGAGTAGCAAACTTGGCTTATTTACTATTTAGTTATAGTAAAGTCCTGCTTCGCTTTACAATGTCAAAAGAAGACAAAAGTATGGAAACAACGACAACAAAAACCAAATTATCAGAACTTCAATCACCAGAAAAAGATTTAACTTCAAAAAGGCAGAAGATTACAAAACAGCAGGAACTTCTAAAATCTGGAATGAAAAAATAAACTGGATCAACTGGCCAATATGGAAGATATTAAAACTGCTTTGCTACCCATCCAAGAAGCTTTGAAAGAGCTATCTAACCAGGTACAATCTTTTGGTACTACATGCAGTCAAATTTTCGAAAGGATGGATGAAACAGAAGCCAGAATATCTGAAAATGAAGACAGAATAACACTGCTTGCTAAAAAAACAGACATTCATGACTTAGATATTCAGTCTATGCAAAATAAAATTCTGGATTTGGAGGCACGATCCAGGAGGAATAATATAATTATTAGAGGAATACCAGAATCTATTCAATATAATGAGTTAACTTCAACTATTACACAAATACTTGAAATATAGTTCAATGACTCTGACATGGCTAAACAAATAGTTATAGAGAGAGCTCATAGAGCTCTCAGAGAAGCACAAGCCTCAAACATACCTAGACCAGTATACGTCAAAATACTCAACTACCAGGACGTAAACAAAATAATATTAACTGTTAAAAAAAATGGAGGTTATATTATGTGGCACAATAACAAAGTTTCCATGGCTCAGGATTTACCATTACAAATAAGGCAAGCTAGACAAGCATTATCTGCATACTGCAAGTTTCTCATTGAAAAGAATATTAAATTTCAAATGAAATACCCTAACACATTAATTTTTACAGTCGATGGCTCCAAATACTCCATATCTACAAAAAAAGAAGCAGAAGTTACTTTTCTGAAGATTTTTAAGTCTCTTCCTGCTTTGGAAGCTTGATCTGCCCATCCAGTCCGTTTGCAGCAACGTGGATGCTGGGATTCTACTGTTGCTATGTCTCGAGGCTTAAAAATCCTTTGTTTGTTTTCTTTTGTGCACCAGGCCTCCTGGAAAATGCTTATCTAGTTTTTTTTTTACAGGTCCGGATCGTCTGAGAAGATCTTCCAAAATTTTATGGTTTTTACGAACTGAGCTCCTTTGTGAAGCAACAGGAAGTCCTTCGGGTGCTGCTGAGGGTCCGTTTTTGAAGTGGTGCATCCGGAAGTCCGTCCGTTTAATGGTTCCCCTGTTGTGAAGTCGAGGACCAGATTACAAGCTCAGGAAGCAGGAATTTCTCTGTTGAAGAAGGGGAAAGTTAATTAGACTGCAATACGAACATTCGTGGACATTTAAAGTATGTAAAATGTTTTAAGTGATCCAAAGGGAACTGTGAATTCATTCAGGTATGAATACAATTTAGTTAATGCTGTAGCAGCTTAAAATGTGTTAATTAACTGATTGTTTAGAGGAAATACAGCTTTACCATAATTATTCTTTTCCCTCAGGTATATTAAGCTGAATGTTGATGTGTTGATAACCTTGTATTATATTTTATTATTTGTTTTTTATTATTGCTATGTTCTAATATTGCAAATGATTAGATAATGAGGTGATTTAGTGATGGGGTACTTAGTAGGTAAAGAGACCATAAGATATTACATTGTTGGTTCTCCAGGAATGTGAAGGATGTTTTGGTTATATATTGGCATTTGGTTCCGACTATTTTGAGGGTTGTGTTACTCAGTCATTATTTTATAAATTTAATTATATTAGTCATTAAAGTGAAGTTAGAGTTCTAATTTCATTCACCTTACTTGCGGACATTAAAATTCTAGATAATTTGGGCTTTACAAATAAAAGTCAGATCCAAATATAATACTCAAGTGTTAAGTATTTACTTTCTCTGTAGTTCTTTTTTCTTTTTTTTTTCTCTCTTTCAATTGACAGTACATATGGTGAATTATCTTTAATTTAATAATTCTACTGTTTAATATGGGTAGTGTCTCATATTTGATTACTTTAGATTTAAATGCGGTTGTTAGATAACTTAATGAGACACAACCAATTAGTATAAGTAAATAAACATTTGAGATTTATTAGTGAGGAATGACAGTAACTATAAGTGTAGTTAAGACCACTTACTTGATATGTTTAACTAAACAGTTTGTTCAAGAGCTGTGGATATTTATCAGTGTTTATTAGGGAATGTTTTGGTTAGGCTTTGTAGAGTTAGATGTAGCTTTTATAGGTTTTTTGCATGCTTTTGATGTTATATTTTGTAAGGTAAAGAATAGATATTTAGTAAGGTTATTTACCCGTAAATTTTTTAACATTGTAAGAAACCTATTTATGTCCTGGTCCAGGGGAATAGTGGATAGGCACTGGTATGGGAAGGGATGTCAAGATTGCTTCCAGACAATATATATTGTGCTAGTATATTTGAATTTAGTACAGTTTCTCAATTTTAAAGTACACTTAAACGAATTAAAGATCTTAGTATGTGGATAATAGATTCATGGAATACTAAAGGGCTCCAGAACTTGAAAAAAAGGAAATTATTTCTTCAGTCAAAGGCATATTTTATTTTACTACAAGAAACCCATTTGACCAATGACCAATGGGTTGTTGTTAAGGATAAGAAATGGATTAGAGAGGTTGTAGCTTCAAAAGGGACAACTAATAGTGCAGGAGTGGCTATTATTATTAAAAATCAGTATCAAGAGAAAATTCGAGATTCTAAATAGACAAAGAGGGAAGATGGTGTTATGTGATTCTTTCTTCTACCCTTTATGATAAACCTGTTCTACTTCTTAATATATATGCCCCGTGTGCCAATCAACAACTTTTTATACCATCACTTTATTTTATCCTGAATCAATATAATAATTGTTATATAATAATAGGAGGTGATTGGAATACATATCAAGATCCCAAATTGGATAAATTAAGTTCACACAGGTCTTTTAATAATCAAGCAGTAATAGCATTAAAGGAACTTAAAACAGATTTTAAATTATATGACGCTTTTAAATATACAAACAATCAAATAAATTCAAATAACTTCACATTTTATTCAAGTTGTCACAAAATGTGGTCTAGGATTGATTTTTTCTTGATTTCAGACGTACTAATTAATTTAGATCCCTGTGTATCTGTACAAGCTCGACACTTATCGGATCATTCTAGAATCACATTAACTTTTAACAAAGACATTAGAAATAGTATGCGTCATAGAGGTTATGATTTGTCTCTAAATCCGAATTTATTAAATAAAGAAGATATAATCAATGAAGTTCAAGAGACCTTTAATCTTCTACTAGTTAACCTCTCCAAACACCAACATTCACCTGATATAGAATGGGTGGCGACCAAAGCACAAATAAGAGGAATCTTTCTTTAAAAAGCTACTTATTATAAGAAAATACAAACTAGAGACATACAAGAACTGGAATCTAAAATTAAGCTATTAGATCAGGATTTAATTGGGAACTACAACAAACAAACTGAAACGGAGTTATTAAAATGTCAAAAGGATCTTTTCTTGCTACAGAATAGTAAATTGTTGTTTTATGAACATAAAATACTGGTAAAATATGCTAATCACATTCAGACCCCATCAAAAGCACTAGCTCGTATCATTAATCAATCGAAAATACCTTCTCAAATTCCTGAAATACAGTTTAATAATAAAAGACATACTAATACTGAAGATATTATGAATACCTTTGAATTAATATTCTCTCAAATGTATGGCGAGCATCAGGGATTACTTACAGATAAGATTAATAATGACTTTCTGCAGAAGATTATCTTTCCGAAAATTGGTGATGAAGCCCATGTGGGCTTAATTAAACCAATTTCCTCTGAGGAGATAACAGATACAATTAATAATTTGAAACCGCATAAAGCTCCAGGACCAGATGGTCTGACTGCAGAGTTTTACAAAAGGTTTTGTGATATGTTAGGTAAAATACTTCCACATGTATTTAATTATATAATCAACAATAAAATTAATGATCCACACTTTAATGCTTCGAAAACAATTCTTATACCTAAAGAGAATGCAGATCTTCAAAACCCGGATAACTATAGGCCCATTTCACTTTTAAATATAGACATGAAAATTATGACATCTATTTTAGCTAATAGATCGAAGAAGGTAATAAACTTAATAATATCTAATGAACAAGCTGGTTTTATAAATGGCAGACAAACTACTGATAATACGTTATCACTTCATACACTAATTTCTTATGCCAGTCATAGAAATTTTAATGTTTACGCACTCATAATTGATGCACAAAAAACTTTCGATAGAGTTAATTTAAAATCTTTGTTTGATATTTTACCATATTTCAATATACCCCAAGACTTTATTTTAACATTAAAAAAACTATATAATAATCCTTATACAACTTTATACATTGATAAAAACTTCTCAAAAAGAATACAAATTAAGAATGGAACCTGTCAAGGCTGTCCATTATCTCCTATATTATTCAATTTATATTTAGAACCATTATTTTTACATATTAAGCAAAATACATATCATAATGCCCCAATAATATATGGTACTAAAATATCCATGGCTGCTTTTGCTGATGACCTTAATATTTACTGTACGATGCCTGTTTCAGATACCAAGAAAATACTAAAAGCAGTGGAAGATTTTGCAGAAATATCTAATTATAAAATAAATTAAAAAAAAAAAACAATTTTTTCCTTTAAAAACGCCTAAACCCTTTTCGCTTCTACCATTGGTAGGTCAGTTAAAATCCGAAGAAAAAATAAAATATTTAGGTATTGTTTTTTTCAACAGATAATAGAGATTTCCATGTGAACAATGTTAAGCTGATTTGGGATCATATATTGTCTGATTTAAAAAGATGGAATAATCTGAAATTACCAACAATGGCAAAGGTTTCAATTATTAAAATGAATGTACTCCCCAGAATATTATATATTTTTTGAGCTACCCAAGTTTCAATTTCTAAGAAATTCTTTAAACAAATTCATACGGAATTAGCTAGATTTGTATGGCAATCTAGAAAAATTAGAATATCTTATGACAAATTGATGACTCCGAAAAATAAGGGTGGTTTAGACTTACCTAATTTTGAATTATATTATTTAATAATAAACTCTAATAGAATTCTAAGAGTGGTTAATTTTGACATATCCAGTAGTAAATGGTCGCCTAAGTGGTTGGTTCTGAATTATAAACATGCTGTTAGATTGGGTATTAACTCTAAGGCATTACCCTTTTTAAATAAAGATACCCTTAAATTGTATGCTTTGATGGAGCATATTAGACTATATATAATATCGTTACAAAACCTGTTTAAATCATTAAATCTCTTACAATATATGATGACTTTCCAACCATTTCACAAGAATCCAAATTTGAAAATCGGTAATCAATTGATAGATCTTAAAAAATTTCCACTTATAGTTGATTTAACCATACTTGATCTATATCCTTATCTTGGTATCTCAATACATGACATGTTAAGAGAGATGAGCCTTCCTAACTCTTATTTAATTATAATGAGACAATTAAAGGATCTTTCCATAAGTTACTTTAGTAATTTCAAAATTAAAGAAGAAGATTTAACCAATTGTTCAAATCTATGGCAAACTCTTATGCAGGACTCTAAATATATAATGTCTTCATATAATTTGGTAAAATACGTGAAATATAAAAACCAAATACTCTTATCAAAATACTGGAAGGATAAAATATTACTGATTGATGACAATAAAATATTGAAAGCAATTAACCTTAAAATCAGTATCTCTTCAAAAGTTATTATTTACTCAGTTGATGATATTTACCAATGCTTATTACACTCATCTCAGTCTGCATAAATTCAACTCTAAAAATTCACCTAAATGTCCATATTGTATTGATCAAACGGCTGACCTTTTACACATGTTCTGGAGCTGTAAATGTATATTTAAACTTTGGAACTCTTTAAAAATTCAATTACAAAAAATGGGTTATCAACAGTCCACATTTTCTTGGGAGTTTATGATTCTTCATATTCCTCCGAATAACTTGGACAGATCCCAAATGATCATACTTATAAATATTTTCTTGTTAATGAAGCTTTATATAGCTACAAATTGGTTGAATCCATCTCAGACTTCATGGGAAAACTTTAAAAATGTAGCGATAAAACATATTCTAGCACATAAATTACTAATCAAAGATCATAAGAAAAATATAAATAATACAAAAATATGGGAGCAAATCTTTAATATTGTGTTGGCTTAACGTTCTAATCCAGTTATCCCCTGGAAGTACATACTTAATATGGAAGTTAGTATTGATAAGCCTGTATATTGATACTAGATCTTTTAATACTCTTTTCAGAATTTTATCTCAATGTATAATGATCTTATGTAACTGTTGGAAGCATTCATGTATATAATGTATATATATTGTAGTATTGTATTAACAATTGGAAAATAATAAAGATTTACTATTGAAAAAAAAAGAAGACTTTACAACATCATATTTTGTCATGATTATCTCAAAACTTGCTTGGTATGAAAGTTGATATCAAAAGTTACTTTTCAGCAGTTGTATATTTATTTTATTTTATTTTACTTTATTATAGAGTGAGTGAGTCACAAAGAACATGATGATCACAATATAATATGACAAAAAGAATAACAATTTTCTTGGTGGCATCATACCCAAATTACCTTTATTCAACATGAATACCTTATTGTATCCTCCTGAAATCAAAATAAAGTACTAAATAAGAATTTTGCAGTTACTAAGGACTAAAACTGTCAGAATATTTTTTTAATAATACATAACTCTGAATAAATAATATTATCCAGTCCTTAAAAAAACTTTAATGAAATAAGCATATCACTCAGCACTTCATCTTCCACCTTTTAAATGAAACATCTCATTCAGTGCTTCAGCAAATAATTGTTAAAGTTTTCTTAAAGGACAGTCTTTGTGTCATGGATTATACTAAAACGTTTTTTTTCCTCAGGATGCAGCACCATTCTGGAAGTGTTATGTTAATAGAATAACAACAAAGTTTTCCTGTGGAATACAATACATCAGTCAATGTTCAGTTTTCCTAAGTGGCACTGTTAATGCCACAGAACAGCAAGAATGTGAAGAAACGGATGAATACTGGCATAATTAAACATTTAATCTGTTGTTTAAATTATTAAACAATGAAAAACGCACTGCTATTATGACTGTTTTTTTTTTACATCAGTATTGCCAGTCTTGGCTGAGGTGACTATTAATCACTGACAATATGCCCAAACCTATGTATGATGTTAGGAGAGCCATTCAAGTACAGATTCATACTGTACTGTTTTTTGTAAGGAAAGCTAAATTACTTGTTGGCATGTTGATCTGCCTTTTCTGTGTGGCAGATGGGAGCTGAGAGCTTCCATCCTTCTTTGCCTTCCATTAAACAAGTTTGCTGTTTAATATCAATCGAGTCTTCATCATCCAGCTTGTTCATTAGTGTAAGTTTTCAAACTAAAGTTACTTGAATGGGTTAACGTATATAGTATCTTAACTCTTTCATGTTGTCTCCTCAGCTTTTCATTTCCTTTCCTGAACCTTTCTCAAGTATTATTTTTCTATCAAACTGAAACTAGTTTAGAGATAGTGGATACAAAAGGAAGCAGATGGTCAGTACTGCAAATGATTTTAACTATAAAATCTATATGCACTAAAATAGAATACACTGTTTAAAAAAATGTGTAGTACAGACTAGCTGATACCAATAGGTTAAACACTTTTATTAAATTATTACTTAAGACCCAGGCAAACATAAATGAACAGAAGCAAAAACAAACCATGTTATTTTTATTCCATTTACATGCATTATACATCACATATCCTTTCTTTTTTGTAATGATCATCCAGTCTAACATTACATAAACTGCTGAATTCTTGCCTTCCCTTAAACCTCCTGAATGTTATTCTGCATGTACTTTCCCACAATTTCCATTTATTTCTATGTAATTTGCTTCTTTCCCTTTATAAAAATCTATTTTCCAGTTCATCTTTTATAATACTCAATACTTCAAATACACTTGGTTTAGAAGCCGATTTCCATTTTCCAGTAATTACTTTTTTTGGCAGCCAACAGAATTAAACTTAATAAGGCCTTACTATGTCTAGGCAATTTACATTGTATAACCCAGCTCACAAAATTATGAAATATTTATGTGTAAACTTCAAAAAGGTGCTGGTGCTGGTGTATTTTACTTTGATTCCACCATCATTGTCTTGTGTATTTAGAAACTGTCAAAATATTGCCTGCAATTCACAAACATTTTCAGTGAGGTCATTGTGTGATGATAACCCATTCACAGATTTTACCAAATTTTCCCATATCTAAATTTTACTGAACACTCTGGTTATGGGGGATTTCAATTATTCCACCATCATCTAGGAAATCTATGCTAGCCCCAACTTGCTAGCACAAAAGTTTCTTGACTTTGTTAACACAAATGCCGTGGAACAAATTGTCTATACCCAGACAAGAGGAACACACATTCTAGATCTGGTCCTCACCAACATGTCAAACAGAAGCACTGCCATAACTGTTGGGCACTCATTAGTTAAATCAGACCTTAAAACAGTCACCTTTCAACTGGCCCTAACACCAAAACTCACAAAGGGTGAAACCAGACTAAAAAAACTTCACCAAGGCAAACTATACCCTCCTAGGCGAAGGTATAAATGCATTCCAAACCCCACCCCAAGCTGGAAGTGGTAACTATACCAAACCTTACACTAAAGCCATGTACAGTCACTTGCATAAGTGTATAAACTCTGTTGTACCAGAAAAAAATCAAAACCAGAGCCCCAAGTATGGGTGGATGCCAGGCCAGGCTAGTTTTCAACAAACCAATGTATCAGTCACATAGGTGGCCAGTGTTATAGACTAGTTGCTCCCTTTGTGGGGAGATATGTGGAGTTACTAGTCCCATGAATTCACAAACTGTACCAGAAAGGTGATCCTTATGCATCTCTATATCCACCAACCGATGAAGCTAATGCTCTGTGACCAAAGGAGACCCTCCCCTTTGCCCCACTTATGATAGACAGACTTTGACTCTACTGTTGGACATTGAGTGCACCTAACTCTAGATCACCTTCTACAAGGGGGAGCATCATTCTCTTATGACATGCATAGTTGGTGCCATTGATGACCCAGTAAAAAAAGCATTAGCCAGCTGAAACCAAGATGATGACCAGAGTGTCAACTCTTCTTGTTTCACAACTGGGCCTGAGGAAGGATGACATAATAGGAACATGAATACACACATTTTGCAAACATAGTCACAGTAGTACAATAGACACACATGGACATCATATGCACACTACTGCCTGAAAAGGTGTCCCTGTCTTCTACAACATCCAGCCTTAGTCAGCTGTTCCTCCTTTATTGGTGGAAAAGAAGGTGTGTACTCTTAATTACACATGTGCAACACTTAAGATGGTAGAGGACAATGGTACTGAAACAAAAAAGGGTACAGCACATTTCATTCCCCTTCTTTTAAACTGTTTCCTCTCACTGATGAAGCAGGCTAGGGTAGCACCATTTCAAGTCACTGTATGTATGCTGGCACTGCTAACTAGAATAGGAGATGCCAGCAGCATGACTCATCATCCTTGGCAAACTGGAACCCTGCATTCAGCGTTGCCTAATGTAGTCATAGTCATCACATAAGTTTTCTCAAGGAGCAAAATGGTAGCCTCACATACACACAGACACATATTTATGAATAGGGTTATAATGCAATATAATACTGCTCTGCAGTGTTAATGCGCATAGAGTGCTGCATCATGAGGCTATGGGCATGCACATGACTTTTGTATAAGAACAGTGGTCACACTCTTCATTGTCCCTGTGACATGTACTCTTAGTGTTAACATGTTTAGTTTGCACACTGTACATCGGCATTGACTCAAAAAGTGGCACTAAATCACTTCATTAACATAACTGCCTTGCTAAGTGGCTCTTACCATGATATAAAGCACCAGAACCATTTTGTGCAGCAGTGCTTACAAATAGTGTGAAATACAGGAATTTCAGCATATGTTCTGTAGACGTGGCATTTCAAAGACTTAAGGAAGCAGTCCTGTCTGTTTAAATACGTCAGCATTGATGACAAACCCTATGTTGGATGTCAGTGGCAATGAGTCAAATGTTGTGGTATA